>NC_045998.1:4838506-5053506 GCF_010909765.2 Amblyraja radiata | reverse complement strand
TGTTGGAGTGAAATATGAAATAGTGGAAGGAGATAATGAAGCGTGTTTTCCTTTGTGGGAAGTGATATTATAATGTTATTGTAAATGGGCGGCGTGTGATTGGCTCGGAGAGGGTATGGGGGCGCGGGCTGCCTAAAAGTTGAGATAGAATAATGTCAAAATGCCCTTATATTGCGTTTGACTTGCATTAACCATCCGCTGTTGAATAAGATCGACATATATTAAAATTATGTTATGACAAGAGCCTGGATACTTTGCTACAAAAAAACACGGACATAGGCAGGCAAAAAAGCATAATAAAATTACAGAAAAGGCACGAAAAGGCATTTATTGACAAAAAAGAGATACAAAAGACATTTATTTCCACCACCAAAATATGGTTAACAATGATAATGTAAAGGTATACTACATTAAATGATCAAAGTTGCCGGATTGCACGTAATTACTAGCATTTTTTTCAAATTTTCATGTGTTAAACTATGCCGTCTATCAGAAAGAATATGCTTCAGTTGCGAAATACTTCTTTCTACCTCAGCTGAAGTCACCGGTGCATACCCGAAACGAGCTACAGACTCTATATTCATGTCGATATCTTGTGCATTACAACTACATTTGTGAACTTTAGCTATGTTTTGTATTTATCCAAGATCTTTATTAGCTAAAATCACTCCCTCACATTTTCCTTGTATGTCTTTACCTACAACGCAAGGAACTTTACGAATATCGTCAGTTACTTTGTTGAAAACCTGCAATATATTCACTAATGTTTCGCCACGTTTCTCAAGAGAAGTTATAGCTTGCGGGAAGTTTGCAAAATTAGAAGCAATAAACACAAGATAGCGGTGGAAGGACATGTTCTGCATGATTTCATTGACGATCCTGACTGCAGCAGATTCTTCTTCTTAAAACAGTTGACGATTTATTTTATCTTTACAACATTTGTAAAATTAGAGTAGAGCAGAGAGCCATGTATTCCACCTAGTCAAAACGGGCTGAGGAGGTAGCGGAATCTCGGCTGCCATTTCCTTGAATAACTGCACACGCGACGGTGCTTTGAGGAAGATTTTCTTGACATTGGAAACTAGGCGATCGACATTTGGAAACAAGCTACGCGTGTGCTTGGCAATTCTATTAAGTCCGTGGGCTAAGCATGTCAAATGCAACATTTTGAGGGACTAAAACAGAGAGTCACAAAGTCAGAAAGAAGAACATGCTCGTGTTTTATTCCTTCTGGCCAATGTACAGCAAGTGAAGATGTAAAACACTGAGCGATAGTTGAGCTGCTTGACTTCTCCAATACTTCCGAAGTCAACAAATACTCCTTTGATGGTTGACCTGCCCCCGGTGTACCGATGACCACAGTGGCAACATATTTCCACACTGCACCGGTTGTCTCGTCTATTGCGATCCATATTTTGTTGCATGCAACTTCATAATCATATAACCATATAATCATATAACAATTACAGCACGGAAACAGGCCATCTCGGCCCTACAAGTCCGTGCCGAACAACTTTTTTTTCCTTAGTCCCACCTGCCTGCACTCATACCATAACCCTCCATTCCCTTCTCATCCATATGCCTATCCAATTTATTTTTAAATGATACCAACGAACCTGCCGCCACCACTTCCACTGGAAGCTCATTCCACACCGCTACCACTCTCTGAGTAAAGAAGTTCCCCCTCATGTTACCCATAAACTTATGTCCCTTAATTCTGAAGTCATGTCCTCTTGTTTGAATCTTCCCTATTCTCAAAGGGAAAAGCTTGATCACATCAACTCTGTCTATCCCTCTCATCATTTTAAATACCTCTATCAAATCCCCCCTTAACCTTCTGCGCTCCAGAGAATAAAGATCTAACTTATTCAACCTATCTCTGTAACTTAGTTGTTGAAACCCAGGCAACATTATAGTAAATCTCCTCTGTACTCTCTCTATTTTGTTGACATCCTTCCTATAATTGGGCGACCAAAATTGTACACCATACTCCAGATTTGGTCTCACCAATGCCTTGTACAATTTTAACATTACATCCCAGCTTCTATACTCAATGCTCTGATTTATAAAGGCTAGCATACCAAAAGCTTTATTTACCACCCTATCTATATGAGATTCCACCTTCAAGGAATTATGCACGGTTATTCCCAGATCCCTCTGTTCAACTGTATTCTTCAATTCCCTACCATTTATCATGTACGTCCTATTTTGATTTGTCCTGCCAAAATGTAACACCTCACATTTATCAGCATTAAACTCCATCTGCCATCTTTCAGCCCATTTTTCCAAATGGCCTAA
Organism: Amblyraja radiata; assembly: GCF_010909765.2. Taxonomy (NCBI): domain Eukaryota; kingdom Metazoa; phylum Chordata; class Chondrichthyes; order Rajiformes; family Rajidae; genus Amblyraja; species Amblyraja radiata. Next base: position 5,051,208 of record NC_045998.1, on the reverse strand, counting down.
ATCACTCTGTAGACTTTGGAAATCCTCTTCATTATCCACAACACCCCCTATCTTGGTATCATCTGCATACTTACTAATCCAATTTACCACCCCTTCATCCAGATCATTGATGTACATGACAAACAACAAAGGACCCAACACAGATCCCTGAGGCACCCCACTAGTCACCTGCCTCCAACCCGACAAACAGCCATCCACCATTACCCTCTGGCTTCTCCCATTCAGCCACTGCTGAATCCATCTTGCTATTCTTGCATTTATACCCAACAGTTTAACCTTCTTAACCAACCTTCCATGAGGAACCTTGTCAAAGGCCTTACTAAAGTCCATATAGACAACATCCAGTGCTTTACCCTCGTCAATTTCCCTAGTAACCTCTTCAAAAAATTCAAGAAGGTTAGTCAAACATGACCTTCCAGGCACTAATCCATGTTGACTGTTCCTAATCAGACCCTGTTTATCCAGATGCTTATATATATTATCTCTAAGTATCTTTTCCATTAATTTGCCCACCACTGAAGTCAAACTAACAGGTCTATAATTGCTTGGTTTACTCTTAGAACCATTTTTAAACAATGGAACAACATGCGCAGTACATCAATCCGTATAACCATATAACCATATAACAATTACAGCACGGAAACAGGCCATCTCGACCCTTCTAGTCCGTGCCGAACACATAATCTCCCCTCGTCCCATAAACGGGACTATTCCCGTTTCTAATGACATTTGAAATATTTCTGTCATAGCCCCGGCTATTTCTACACTAACTTCCCTCAATGTCCTAGGGAATGTCCTGTCAGGACCTGGAGACTTATCCACTTTGATATTTTTCAAACGTGTCAGTACTTATTTTACTTTGAAACTCATAGTATCCATAACTACTCTACTCATTTCCCTTACCTCACACAATTCAATATCCTTCTCCTTGGTGAATACCGAAGAAAATAAATTGTTCAATATCTCCCCCATCTCTTTTGGCTCTGCAGATAGCTGCCCACCCTGTTTCTCCAATGGAACAATTTTATCCCTCGTTATCCTTTTGCTATTAATATTGCTGTAGAAACCATTTGGATTTACTTTCACCTTACTTGCCAAAGCAACCTCATATCTTCTTTTAGCTTTTCTAATTTATTTCTAACTTCAGGACTAACTTCTAACTTCATCCCTAACTTTCTGCACAATAATGTTGAAGTTGCTATCAACATAATTTTTCCTTAACTATCACTCGCTTGGTATATGTTCCTCTGTGTATTTCTCTAAAATAAACCTCTGAGAGATGTGTTTTCCTATTTCCACAGTGGAATTCCAGCATCAATGAATGCCTTACTCAGATCATTAGAAAACTCAGATTTGCGACTAAAGCCAGCAGTAAATGTAGTGAGGAGACACGATTGGGTAATTCGCTTGGACGGTCTACACCCCAAGCTGTATCATCATTGACTTCTCTAATATTAGAGAGCCCTTGTCTTCACCCTCCTCCCCCTCTCCTTCCCAACTCTCTTTCTAGCCCTAGTCTCCGCCTCTTCCTTTCTTTTTTCCGCTCTCCACCCCCCCCCCCCCCACATCTGTCTGAAGAAGGGTATCAACCCTAAACGTCGCCCATTACTGCCCTCCATAGATGCTGCCTCACACGCTGAGTTTCTCCAGCATTTTATGTCTACCTTCGTTTTTTCCAGCATCTGCTGTTCTTTCTTAAATAGATCTTGGAGAAGACTGAACCAGTGGGCAGCGACACGAATGAATGAATGACCGTCGATGTCGCCCCTGGTTTCGCCCCGGTGGCGAACGTTTTCTCGTAAGTTATACTATGTTAACACGTTAATAATAACATCAAGATTAATGTGTTAACATAGAAAACGTCATTGTAATCACGGTAGAACTGGAGAAAATTGCTCGACCTTCGGAAGCTTCCAGTTCCTCGTGCTGACAAGAGCAGGAACAGGGGGATACGGGACCTGAATGTGTGGCTGATGACCTGGTGCAGGGGGCAGGGGATTAGATTCTTAGATCACTGGGATGTGTTTTGGAGTAAGGAGGAACTGTACAAAAGAGACGGATTAACAGGTGGGGGACCAGCATTCTGGCAGGCAGGTTTGCCACTGCTACACGGGTGGTTTTAAACTGAATAAGGGAGTGTGGTGTCAAATGTAATTCTCGAGGATGGAGTTAAAGGGAAAGGTTTTCTTAAATGTGTGAGCAGAGGGACAGAGGGGTGTAAAATGAGGGTAGAAGCAATAGTGGCGGCGCGGCTCTGGCTGCAGCGGCTCTCCGGCAGTCCTGTTTGTTTTGTGTTTTTGGGTTGTTTATTTTCGTTTTTGGTTAGTCTAGTTTTGGTTTTTAGTTTGTGTTTTGGGGGGGGGGTTGAAACGGGGCTTGCTGTCTCCCCCTGCGGGGGAATGCGACTTTTTTGTCGTATTCCCCTTCTCTGCCTCCGTCTGCGCTGAGGCCTAATGGCGGAGCTGGCGACCTCGAGGCTCAGGAGGCAGAGCCCGCCAGGACTCGCACTGAGCTCGCTCCCGTAAGGACGGCCCGGCTCGGGGCTGGAACAGGGCTTTCGTGAGGGGCTGTGACGGCCGGCCCGAGGAAGGAACGGTGCTCCCGTCGGAGTAGCCGAGCTCGGGGAGGTACGGCGTTCCCAGCCTGAGGGAGGAGCGGCGCCCAGTCGGGGCGGCCCAGCCTGAGGGAGGAGCGGTGCCCGGTCGGGGCGGCCCAGCCTGAGGGAGGAGCGGTGCCCGGTCGGGGCGGCCCAGCCTGAGGGAGGAGCGGCGCCCGGTCGGGGCGGCCCAGCCTGAGGGAGGAGCGGTGCCCGGTCGGGGCGGCCCAGCCTGAGGGAGGAGCGGCGCCCGGTCGGGGCGGCCCAGCCTGAGGGAGGAGCGATGCCCGGTCGGGGCGGCCTGGCGCGAGGAAGGAGCGGCGCCCGGTCGGGGCGGCCTGGCCCGAGAGAGGAGCGGCGGCCTGGCGCGAGGCTGAGACGGTGGCAGTACTCACGTGAGGGCGATCCGGCTCGGGGCTGGAACGATGCTCCGGGGGCTGGGACGGTGTTCTGGCGGTGGTGGCCTGAGACCGGGGGTTCGGCCGCGGGCCAGCGGCTGCGTCAGCAGGTCTGGTGAGCGGCAGCTTCGACTACCCCGGGCCGCGGTGTTTGAGCCGCGAGGACAGGTTTTAACATCGCCCGGGGGGTATCGCATCAGCGCAGAAGGAGAAGAGGAGGGAAGAGACTGCAGCCCTAAGACTTTTGCCTCCATCACAGTGAGGAGATGTTGGGTGGACTCACTGTGGTGGATGTTAATATGTGTTTATTGTTGTTTTTATTGTATTGTATTATATGTATGACTGCTTAAATTTCGTTCAGACTTCGGTCTGGATGACAATAAAAGGCTATTCTATATTATATTCTAGGTAGCAAGGTGAAAAGTAAAAGTGGCAGGCAGACAAATCCAGGGTAAAAATCAAAAATGTCCACTTTTCAACATAATTGTATAAGGAGTAAGAGTGTTGAAAAAACAATCCTGAAGGCTTTGTGTCCCAATGCAAGGAGCATTCGTAATAAGGTGGATGAGTTGAATGTGCAGATAGCTGTTAATGACTATGATATAGTTGGGATCACGGAGACATGGCTCCAGGCTGGGAGCTGAACATCCAGGGACATTCAATATTCAGGAGGGATAGACAGCATGGAAAAGGAGGTGGGGTAGCAATGCTGGTTAGAGAGGAGATTAACGTAATAGAAAGGAAGAACATTAGCTTGGAGGATGTGGAATCGATATGGGTAGAGCTGCGAAACACTAAGGGGCAGAAAACGCTAGTGGAAGTTGTGTATAGGTCACCTAACAGTAGTAGTGAAGTTGGGGATGGCATCAAACAGGAAATTAGAAATGCGTGCAACAAAGGTAAAACAATTATAATGGGTGACTTCAATCTACATATAGATTGGGTGAATCAAATTGGCAGGGGTGTTGAGGAAGAGGCTTTCTTGGAATGTATGCGGGATAGTTTTCTAAACTAGCATGTAGAGGAACCAACGAGAGAGCAGGCTATTCTAGGCTGGGCATTGAGTAATGAGGAAGGGTTAGTTAGCAGTCTTGTTGTGCGTGGCACCTTGAGCAAGAGTGAGCATAATATGGTTGAGTTCTACATTAGGATGGAGAGTGATATAATTAATTCAGAAAAAAGGGTTCTGAACTTAAAGAAAGGTAACTTGAGGGCATGAGACGTGAATTGGCCAAGATAGACTGACAATTGATTCTTAAAGGGTTGACGGTGGATAAGCAATGGAAGGCATTTAAAGACTGCATTGATGAACTAAAACAATTGTTCATCCCAGTTTGGTAAAATAATAAATCAGGGAAGGTTGTGCATCCGTGGATAACAAGGGCAATCAGGGATAGTATCAAATCAAAAGATGAAGCATACAAATTAGCCAGTAAAAGCAGCCTACCGGAGGACTGGGAGAAATTCAGAGCCCAGTAGAGGAGGACAAAGGGTTTACTAAGCAAAGGGAAAATAGATTATGAAAGAAAAAACTGGCAGCGAACATAAAAACTGACGGCAAAATTTTAATGGATGTGTGAAGATAAAAAGATTTGTTAAAACAAATGTTGGTCCCGTGCATTAAGAAACGGTTGAATTGATTATGGGGAACAAGGACATGGCAGATCAATTGAATAACTACTTCACTAAGGAAGACATAAATAATCTGCCGGAAATATCAGGGGTCCGAGAGTCAAATGAGATGGAGGAACTGTGTGCAATCCAGGTTCGCCGGGAAGAGGTGTTAGGTAAACTGAATGGATTAAAGGCCGATAAATCCCCAGGGCCAGATTGGCTGCATCCCAGAGTACATAAGGAAGTAGCCCCATAAAATATTGGATGCTTTAGTGTTAATCTTTCAAAACTCTTTAGATTCTGGAGTAGTTCCTGAGGATTGGAGGGCAGCTAATGTAACACCACATTTTAAAAAGGGAGGGAGAGAGAAAACGGGGAATTACAGACCAGTTAGTCTAACATCGGTAGTGGGGAAACTGCTAGAGTCGGTTATTAAAGATGGGATAGCAGCACATTTGTAAAGTTGCGAAATCATTGGACAAAGTCAGCATGGATTTATGAAGGGTAAATCATGTCTGACGAATCTTATATAATTTTTCGAGAATGTAACTAGTAGAGTGGATAAGGGAGAACCAATGGATATGTTATATCTGGACTTTCAGAAGGCTTTCGACAAGGTCCCACATAAGAGATTAACATACAAACTTAAAGCACACAGTATTGGGGGTTCAGTATTGATGTGGTAGATAACTGGCTGGCAGACTGGATGGAAAGAGTAGGAGTAAACTGGTCCTTTTCAGAATGGCAGGCAGTGACTAGTGGGGGTACCGCAAGGCTCAGTGCTGGGACCCCAGCTATTTACAATATATATTAATGATTTGGAGAAGGGAATTGAATGCAACATCTCCAAGTTTTCGGATGACACGAAGCTGGGTGGCAGTGGTAACTGTGAGGAGGATGCTATGATGCTGCAAGGTTGAATTATGAATTATGTGAGGTAAGGGAAACAAGTAGAGAAGTTATGGAAACTATGAGATTCAAAGAAGTGGAAGTACTGACACTTTTGAGAAATATAAAAGTTGATAAGTCTCCAGGTCCGGACAGGATATTCCCTAGGACATTGAGGGAAGTTAGTGTAGAAAAGGCAGGGGCCATGACAGAAATATTTCAAATGTCATTCGAAACGGGAATAGTATCGGAGGTGTACAATTTTGGTCGCCTAATTATAGGAAGGATGTCAACAAAATAGAGAGAGTACAGAGGAGAATTACTAGAATGTTGCCTGGGTTTCAGCAACTAAGTTACAGAGAAAGGTTGAACAAGTTAGGGCTTTATTCTTTGGAGCGCAGAAGATTAAGGGGGGACTTGATAGAGGTTTTTTAAATGATGAGAGGGATAGACAGAGTTGACGTGGAAAAGCTTTTCCCACTGAGAGTAGGAAGATTCAAACAAGGGGACATGACTTGAGAATTAACGGACTGAAGTTTAGGGGTAACATGAGGGGTAACTTCTTTACTCAGAGAGTGGTAGCTGTGTGGAATGAGCTTCCAGTGAAGGCGGTGGAGGCAGGTTCGTTTTTATCATTTAAAAATAAATTGGATAGTTATATGGATGGGAAAGGAATGGAGGGTTATGGTCTGAGCGCAGGTATATGGGACGAGGGGAGATTATGTGTTCGGCACGGACTAGAAGGGTCGAGATGGCCTGTTTCCATGCTGTAATTGTTATATGGTTATATGGTTATACGGATTGACGTACTGCGCATGTTGTTCCATTGTTTAAAAAGCGGTCTAAGAGTAAACCTAGCAATTATAGACCTGTTAGTTTGACGTCAGTGGTGGGCAAATTAATGGAAAGGATACTTAGAGATAATTTATATAAGCATCTGGATAAACAGGGTCTGATTAGGAACAGTGAACATGGACTTGTGCCTGGAAGGTCATGTTTGACTAATCTTCTTGAATTTTTTGAAGAGGTTACTCGGGAAATTGATGAGGGTAAAACAGTGGATGTTGTATATATGGACTTCAGTAAGGCCTTTGACAAGGTTCCTCACGGAAGGTTGGTTAAAAAGGTTCAATGGATGGATATTAATGGTGGAGTAGCAAGATGGATTCAACAGTGGTTGAATGGGAGATGCCAGAGAGTAATGGTGGATGGTTGTTTGTCAGGTTGGAGGCCAGTGACTCGTGGGGTGCCACAGGGATCTGTGTTGGGTCCACTGTTGTTTGTCATGTACATCAATGATCTGGATGATGGTGTGGCAAATTGGATATGTAAGTATGCAGATGATACTAAGATAGGTGGGGTTGTGGATAATGAAGTCGATTTTCAAAGTCTACTGAGAGATTTATGCCAGTAGCAAGAGTGGGCTAAAAGATGGCAGATGGAGTTTAATGCTGATAAGTGTGAGGTGCTACATCTTGGCAGGACAAATCAAAAAAGGACGTACATGGTAATGGTAGGGAATTGAAGAATGCAGGTGAACAGAGGGATCTTGGAATAACAGTGCACAATTCCATGAAAGTGGAATCTCATGTAGATAGGTTAGTAAATAAAGCTTTTGGTGTACTGGCCTTTATAAATCAGAGCATTGAGTATAGAAGTTGGGATGTAATGTTAAAATTGCACAAGGCATTGGTGAGGCCAATTCTGGAGTATGGCGTACAATTTTGGCCGCCTAATTATAGGAAGGATGTCAACAAAATTGAGAGAGTACAGAGGAGATTTACTAGAATGTTGCCTGGGTTTCAGCAATTAAGTTACAGAGTAATGTTGAACACGTTAGGGCTTTATTCTTTGGAGCGCAGAAGGTTAAGGGGCGACTAGATAGAGGTCTTTAAAATGATGAGAGGGATAGACAGATTTGACGTGGATAAGCTTTTCCCACTGTGAGTAGGTAAGATTCAAACAAGGGGACATGACTTGAGAATTAAGGGACATAAGTTTAGGGGCAACATGAGGGGGAACGTCTTTACTCAGAGAGATGTGGCTGTGTGGAATGAGCTTCCAGTGAAGGTGGTGGAGGCAGGTTCGTTTTTATAATTTAAAAATAAATTGGATAGTTATATGGACGGGAAAGGAATGGAGGGTTATGGTCTGAGCGCAGGTATATGGGACTAGGGGAGAATATGGGTTCGGCACGGACTAGAAGGATCGAGATGGCCTGTCTCAGTGCTGTAATTGTTATATGGTTAGATGGTTATATAAGGTGATTTGGATATGCTGGGTGAGTGGGCTAATGCATGGCAGGTGCAGTATAATGTGGATAAATGTGAGGTTATCCACTTTGGTGGCAAAAACAGGAAAGTAGATTATTATCTGAATGGTGCCAGATTAGGAAAAGGAGAGATGCAACGAGACCTGGGTGTCATGGCACACCGGTCATTGAAAGTAGGCATGCAGGTGCCGCAGGCAGTGAGGAAAGCGAATGGTATGTTAGCATTCATAGCAAAAGGATTTGAGTATAGGAGCAGGGAGGTTCTACTGCAGTTGTACAGGGTCTGAGTGAGACCACCCCTGGAGTATTGCGTACAGTTTTGGTCTCCTAATCCGAGGAAATACATTCTTGCCATAGAGGGAGTACACCGAAGTTCACCAGACGGATTTCTGGGATGTCAGGACTTTCATATGAGGAAAGACCGGATAGACTCTGCATTTACTCGTTCGAATTTAGAAGATTGAGGGGGGATCTTATAGAAACGTACAACACTCTTAAGGGGTTGGATCGGCTAGAATATTGTTCCCGATGTTGCGGAAGTCCAGAACAAGGTGTCACAGTTTACGGATAAAGGGGAAATATTTTAGGACCGAGATGAGAAAAACATTTTTCACAGAGAGTGGTGAATCTCTGGAATTCTCTGCCACATAAGGTAGTTAATTGGTTATATTTAAGAGGGAGTTAAATGTGGCCCTTGTGGCTAAAGTTATCAGGGGGTATGGAGAGAAGGCAGGTACAGGATACTGAGTTGGATGATCAGCCATAATCGTATTGAATGACGGTGCAGGCTCGAAGGGCCGAATGGCCTACTCCTGCACCTATTTTCTATGTTTCTGTGACCTGTTAGCTAAACGGCAAAAAAAGAGGCCGATTTAGGCACTCGATCGTGATAAAGGCATTATTCTGGTGAAATAATTGAAATAGGCATGAAAAGGCACTTATGGCATTTACAGCAAAATCCTGGCTCTAGTTATGAATAGTGAAGACAGCTACTGACATGTTGGCCTTCAAAACGAGAGGATTTGAGTAGAGGATTAAAGAGTTTCTTCTGCAGTTGTACGGGGCTCAAGTGAGACCACATCTGGAAAATTGTGCGCAATTTTGGTCTCCTAATTCGAGGGAGGACATCCTATCTATTGAGGCAGTGCAGCGTAGGTTCACGAGGTTAATCCCTGGGAAGGCAGGGCTGTCATATGAGGAAAGATTAGTGGGGCTGGGCTCGTATATACTGCAATTTAGAAGTATGAGATGGGAACTTATAGGAACATATACAATTCTAAAAGGACTGGACAAGCTAAATGCAGGAAAACAATGTTCCCAATATTGCATTTAAAACAGAGATGATAAAAAACGTTTTGCAGCCGGGGAGTTGTGAATTTGTGGAATTCACTTCCACAGAAGTCAGTGGAGACCAATTTACTGGATGAATTTTAAAGAGAGTTTGGTAGAGATCTTGCAGCGAGCGGAGAAAGGGGTATGGGGAGAAAGCAAGCAAGGGTTACTGATTGTGGACGATCAGCCATAATTACAAACGTTGCCGGCGCTGGCTGAAAGGGCCGAATGGCCTCCTCCTGCACCTATTTTCTATGTGTCTCCATCAATACTACTTCACCGTGTGCCACCCCATCATTACTACCGCACTGTGTGTCACTCCATCAGAACTACCACACAAAGTATTACTCCATTAGTAATCCCCAACAACCTGTTGCTTCTTCGGTACCTCCCAAATTGATTCACCCCATCGGTCCAATCCCTCAGTTTGCCATTATATCAGTACTAACACAGATTGTGACACTCCATCAGTACGACCTCACAGTGTGTTACTCCATCAGTATTACACCATCTTGTGTCACTCCATCAGTAGTATCCCACAGTGTCACTCCATCAGTAGTACACTACAGTGTGCCAATCATATCTATCCAACAGTGTGTCACTCCATCAGTACTTCCCGCATTTTGTGAACATGTTCCAAAGTTTTACATATTCAGGATTAGTTCTTGTGGCTTGGAGGGTAGCTAATGTTATCCTACTTTTAAAAAAAAGGCAGGAGAGAGAAAACAGGGAATTATAGACCAGTTAGCCTAACATCGGTGACGGGGAACTTTAAGGGAACGGGGTTCCCCTCATCGACCATATTTGATGCCCTCACCAAGATCTCCTCTATATCCCGTAGCCCCGCTCTTATTCCTCATACAACCACCCGTAACAATCACAGAGACCCCTTTGTCCTCACCTCCCACCCACCAACCGTCGAATACAACAGATAATCCTACGACATTTTTGCCACCTCCAACGGGATCACACCACTGGCCACATCTTCCCATCTCCCCCCATTTTGGCTTTCAGCAGGACCGCTCCCTCCGTAACTCCCTGGTCAATTCGTCCCTTCCCAACCAAACCACCCCCACCTCTGGTACTTTCCCTTGCAACCGCAGAACATATCAGCAAAGGGAATGCTTTGGTTGTGAAGGGATAAGTAAATCAATGAGTAAAGGAAGGCAGTATTTTTATAAATAGAAATGTTGGATTTAAATGTTTTAACATTTATGGCACTTTGAAAATTATGCGGTCGGCGACAGTTTTACTTTTCATTCACTTTTGTATAGCGGGAAAGCTACGTGATAACTTTACGGTGTATATATGTTTAAATTGGCTGGTCTGCGTCAACATTTAAGTATGTGCCCAGATACGTTTAATCAATGAGTGACGCAATCCAGGTTCATGAAATAATACACAAACATGGCTAAATACGCGCTTTTTTTCATGTGCGGGATCATTGCACTTAAATAAAACACCTGTCAAGCGTTGAACACGAGCGCCTCCAATTGTTTCAGACTATATGAAATTAGTTATTACCAGATGATAATAATAATAATAATTTGTTTATAGGGACAGTGCATATTAATGAACATTTGCATGTAAATATGCGAGATTGTAGCCAATCAGTAGCTAATTTCCGTCTCTAGTCCCAGGCAAAGGTAGGTGAAGTGTCTTGCCCAAGGACACAACGACAGTACACACCCCAAGCAGGATTCGAACCGGCCATCTTCAGGTTGCCAGCCGAACACAGCCCATTGCGCAATCTGTCGTCCTACGATGGAACGGATTGGAGTTGAAATTACCATTGAACGTGCAACCAGTGTCCATCTTCCATTTTATCTGCACGTCGGACTCGGGGAGATGTGTGGAAATCTATCCTGCACTACTCCAAGATCAACTTGGCTAATTATCCAATGATTGACACCTACCTGCAACGATGAACCTCTTGGCCACACGTGCACATTTTAATTACAGTGGGATCTTAGCAGACAGGTATAAATACAGCTGACGATGGCATGCGTGTGGAAAATAATAGACAATACCGCCATTTAATGAGATCAGTACTCCGTTCATGCCTTCTCGCCATATCCCTTAACAATGCTACCCATAAGAGATATATCTAACTATCCTGGAAGGATCGAGGGAACCAGCCTCCATCGCCTTCTGAGGCAGATAATTCCACACACTCTCAACTTTCGTTGTGAAAAAGAGTTTCCTCATCTCCTTTCTAAATGGCTTACCACTTACACTTAAACTGTGACCCCTTGTTCTGGACACCCCATCATCACCGGTAGAGAGACCCCCCTCCTCTGTCCACCTTGCCTGTCCCTTCTATAGGATGTGTAACCCTGAATTTTATGTTCCCAGGCCCGACCCTCATGCAGCCACGTCTCAGTAATCCCCACAGTCATATCTACCAACGTCTAACTGAGCCTCAAGCTAATCCACTTTACTACTTATACTTCGCGCATTCAAATTCAATACTTTTAATTCCTTACGCATCTCACCTTTCACATCGATTCCTATTTCACTTGCCCATACTCTCCTATCCCTTTTTGAGCTTCCTTTACCGTTAATTCTGTGGTCATTAACCATCCCTTTACTCTCTTTCCTTTTAACTCCTTCCTCGACTATCCCATTTGACAACCCACCCCCCTTATTCAGTTTAAAACAACCCGTGTAGCAGTGGAAAACCTGCCTGCCAGAATGCTGGTCCCCCACCAGTTAAGATGCAATCCGTCCCTTTTTTACAGTCCCCCCTTACTCCAAAACAGATCCCAGTGATCTAAGAATCTAAATCCCTGCCCCCTGCCCATGTTCCTCAGCCACACATTCTGGTTCCGTATCTGCCTGTTCCTGATCTCATTAGCACGAGGAAGTAGAAATAAACCGGAGATAACAACCCTGGAGGTCCTGCTTTTCAGCATTTTTCCGAGCTCTCTAAAGTCGCGCTGCATAATATTCATCCCTTTCTTTCCGACATCGTTTGTGCTGACATGCACTACCACTTCCGGCTGTTCTCCTTCGCCCTTGAGGATTTTCTGCACTCTGTCCGTGATATCCTTGATCCTGGCCCCAGGAACGCAGCACACCATCCTCGAATCTCGTCTATTGCCGCAGAAACCCCTGTCCATACCTCTCACAATGGAGTCTCCCACTACAGTGGCGTTGCCTGACGTTAGCCTCTTTGGTTTTGGCTCAACAGCCCTTTTTGCTTCGCAAGCCGGTCCGCCGCTCAGTGTGATAACGTCTTCTGTCCAGACTGTTTCTAAGTGGGAGAACCTGTTCACAAGAGGTACAACACCCGGGGACCTTTGCATTCCAAGTTTCCCTCCATTTCTCACTGTCACCCATTCTCTCTCTTCCAGGACCTTAGGTGTAACAATCTTACTGTAGCACTTCTCGAGGAACGACTAAGTTTATCGGACGAACTTCAGGTCATCCACTTGCTTCTCCAATTCACCAACACGGTCCTTCAGGAGCTGCACCTGGATGCACTTCTCACATTTGAGGCAGCTAGAGACCTCCCACATACTGCAAGCAGCCCTGCAATGTTAGATTTGTCCCAATCTCTATCGGATGCATTTAAAGACGTTTCTGGCGATCTTAATCCAAGAACATCAAAAAAAGCAAATGAAGGAACCGACATAGTGTCAGCCGTTATCACTGGCACGTAAAACGAAGGCACAAGATATTGCAGATGGTGGAATCCTCACCTATAAACTAAGTGTTGGTGGAACCTAATGCACCAGGCAGCACATGTGGAAGGGAATAGATGGTCAACGTTTCAGGACGAAGATTGTTCCAGGTGCGAAACGTCCTCTGTCCGAAACCCGAGCACCCGAGATCCCCAGAACTTTGAGTTATTGTAACGTAAAGCCTAGTTAACGGTAATGGCTGAATATTATTTGCAAATGTTGTCTGTCTGCCCAGTATTTCGAAACGTTGGTCCTATAATACAATATTCCCACAAGTGAATTTAGAATCATAGATCCATGTAGCACAGAAGCACACCCTTTGGCCCAGTAGGTAAATTACGTCCAACAAACCCGATCCAAACTAATCACTTTTGTCTGCGTTTATTTGTTATCTGAATTAAAATGCTGTTATTGTGCCCGCCTCGTCTACTGCCTCCGACAGCTCGTTCCACATACCCCCCCCCCCCCCCCCACCCCATCCTTTGTGTTAAACCGTTGTCCATGTTGTCCATACAAAACCTTTCCCCCTCACCTTTAGTCTAGTTAACTTGTTCTTGCTTCTCCTTGGGCATTAACCGCATGGCTACAAACCACTACACGATCACAAATTCACCTCTAAACGAATACATTTAGCATTTACTGGCTTTGGCCATCTACTCATATTTCCTATATTTTTGTGTTAGGAGCAGTTCCAGATCATTGGAAAATTTATAATATTGCCCAGATGCACACGAAGGGAGAACAAACAAAGAAGAATCGTGAAATCTCTCCGCCAGATCGTCTGATTACAGTGATTGGTAAGAGTTAAGAGTCTATTGAAAGAAAATAGGTTACAGAGTACTTCTCAATAAAATAAGCTAACGTCAGCATGGCATGATGAGGGGGAGGCTTTGCATGATACATTTGCTGGAATTGTTTGAATAACTAAATAGCAGAACAGACAAAGGAGACGCAGGAGATGTTGTTTACATCGATTTTCAGAAACCCTCTGGTAACTTGCCACACGGGGGAATGTTGAAGTAGAGGAGAGCGCATGGTATCAAAGGGCAGATAGTAGCATGGATATCAGCTTGGCTGACTATCAGAATGTAAAGTGTAGCAATAAAATGGTTTTTTTCTGGTTGGCTGCCGGTGACTTGCTGAGTTCCGTAGTGCTCGGTACTGGGGCCGCTGCTCCTCACGTTGTATATCAATGATATGGCTGAGGATTTGAAGTCTTTGTGGACAAGTTTGTGGATGCAACGGAAATAGCTGGTGGAGCAGGTTGTGTGGAGAAAGCAGCAACAATGCAGAATGATTTACGAAGCTTGGAAGATTGGACACATATCTAACAGATAGAATATAGTGTCGCAAAGTGGGGAGTCATGTTTTTGGTAATAGGAATAAAGGCGTAGATTGTTTTTTTGTAAATGGGGATAGAATCCATAGCAAGCGGACATGGACATGGACATGCAAGCGGACTTATGAGTGCTGATGCTGGATTACCCAAAACTAATCTGCAGGTCGAATGGTAGTAACTAAATAATATCGAATGGTCGCAAAGGGATGGCATGCTGAGTCTCTACAAGGCGCAGATCTGGCAGCATTTGGAATATTGTGAGCAATTTTGGGCACCATTTCTGAGGAAGTATGAGCTGGCTCTGTAGTGGGTCCAGAGGATGTTTACAAGAATAGTCCCATGAATGAATAGGTTAAAGTGGGATGAGAGTGGACATCATTGAAACGTACAGATTAGTTAATGGCTTGGATTAAGTGGATGTTGAAAGAATGTTTCCACGATTGGTATTCTCCAGGGCGAGAGGTCATAACCTCAAAGTTAAAGTACTTTATTCTAAAAAGTGGGTGAGGAGAAATTTATTTTGTCAGAAGCCTGTGAGGCCAAGTCAGTGGATATATTTTAGACAGAGATAGATATATTCTTGGTTTGTACAGGTGTCGGAGGTTATGAGGAGAAGGCAAGAGAACGGGGTTAGGAAAAGATAAATCAGCCATAATGGAGTAGACTTGATGGGCCTAATGGTTAATTCTGCTCCTATAATTTATGATCATGAACTTATGATCGTTTTCATATTCCCAACTGTGACACTCCGGTGAAAAAATATTGCCCAAGCGGATTATATCTTCAAAAATAATGTAAAATGATAAAGTGTCTGTGACCCAAGCAAGCACCTTTATTTATTACTTCATATTTTTCGGCGAATTGCTCTCCATGGACAGTTTAATTGAACTGATTTGCGGGAATATGTTCGTGTCGAATACGCCATGAATCCTATCGTGGCTTGCAACACCTATAACGTTTCGTACAGCGAAAATGTAACTTCACATCGTCGTGGTGAATACAAACGAGTTTGCACACTGCTCCTTCGTTTTGGCATTTTCTCTCTGGTCATGAAAACAAAATCAAAGATGTTAGACAAATAATCTCAGTCTACGAATAATTATTCCGTGCATTAATGTAACATAATTAGCGCCAAATTCCTGCACCTATTCCAGGTGACCATCGGAACTGATGGGATCAGTGAGGGGAACTGGGTAAAGCAGCGCCAGAGCTTGACCTGTTTGCCGTTATTGACATTGGCAGGCAACGAAATGTTCTTTGAGATCAGTCATGTAGTGCACAAGAATAACAAAGGGCATGGACAGATAATTGGCGAATGTGTTGTTTCATGTTGTGAAAACAGACTCGGAAATGCACACTGGGATAGGTGTTGAGAATTCGTCTATAAGGAATGTGAGTTAACGACCGGTAGGCAGGCTGGCCGACGAGGTACATATATGTGGGCACAATAGCACAGGTAGTAGAACTGGTGCCTCACGGCGCGAGAGACCCGTGTGCGATCCTGGCCTCGGTGCCGTCCGTGCCGAGTTTGCCCGTACTTCGTGTGATCGCGTAGGTTTCTTCCGGATATCTCTGTTTGCACCCACACCCCAAAGACGTGCAATTGTGCAGGTTAATTTGTCTGCTAAATTAACCCTAGTGTACAGTTAGTGTGAAAGTATGTAATATTAAACAATCCCTGTCCATGATGTATGTATAAACTTAACTAGACAGCCTATGTAAGGTGTCCTTGAGATTTTGTATGAAAGGCGCCCATTAAATATAAAATTTATTATTATTATTATTATATCTCCCGAAGATTTGTCGACCCGTTATCGGGCAATCAAAGCTAACGAGAACAATGTACTTCATCGCTGCTGAATCTTGGGTGTTCTGGAAATACATTTAGAGCCCTCCTTACCTCTATATTACATGTTGATTACACCGCATTCCATACACCATTCTGTTTCCTCATTCACGCACCTTTCCCATATATATATAACAACGCGATTTAATAGAGGTTTACGCCAGATAAGGGTGCTGAACTTAAAGAAAAGTAACTTTGAGGGTATGAGACGTGAATTGGCCAAGATAGAATGGCAATTGATTATTAAAGGGTTGACGGTGGATATGCAATGGAAGGCATTTAAAGACTGCATGGATGAACTACAACAATTGCTCATCCCTGTTTGGCAAAATAATAAATCAGGGAAGGTAGTTCATCCGTGAATAACAAGGGAAATCAGGGATAGTATCCAAACAAAAGATGAAGCATACAAATTAGCTAGTAAAAGCAGCCTACCAGAGGACTGGGATAAATTCAGAGTCCAGCAGAGGAAGACACAGGGCTTAATTAGGAAAGGGAAAATAGATTATGAAAGAAAACTGGCAGGGAGCATAAAAACTAACTGCAAACGTTTTTATAGATGTGTGAAGAGAAAAGAGATTAGTTAAAACAAATGTAAGTCCCTTGCTGTCAGAAACAGGTACATTGATCAAGGACATGGCAGACCAATTGATTAACTACTTTGCTTCTGTCTTTACTAAGGAAGACATAAATAATCTGCTTGAAAAAGCAGGGGACCGTGGGTCAAATGAGGAACTGAGTGAAATCCAGGTTAGTCGGGAAGTGGTGTTAGGTAAATTGAATGGATTAAAGGCCGATACATCCCCAGGGCCAGATAGGCTGCATCCCAGAGTACTTAAGGAAGTAGCTGCAGAAATAGTGGATGCATTAGTAATCATTTTTCAAAACTCTTTAGATTCTGGAGTAGTTCCTGAGGATTGTAGTGTAGCTAATGTAACCCCACTTTTTAAAAAGGGAGGGAGAGAGAAAACGGGGAATTACAGACCAGTTAGTCTAACATCGGTAGTGGGGAAACTGCTAGAGTCAGTTATTAAAGATGGGATAGCAGCACATTCGGGAAGTGGTGAAATCATTGGACAAAGTCAGCATGGATTTATGAATGGTAAATCATGTCTGACGAATCTTATATAATTGTTCGAGGATGTAACTAGTAGAGTGGATAAGGGAGAACCAATGGATGTGTTATATCTGGACTTTTGAGAAGGCTTTCGACAAGGTCTCACATAAGAGATTGGTATACAAACTTAAAGCACACGGTATTGGGGTTCAGTATTGATGTGGATAGAGGACTGGCTGGCAGACCGGAAGCATAGAGTAGGAGTAAACGGGTCATTTTCACATTGGCAGGCAGTGACTAGTGGGGTACCGCAAGGCTCTGTGCTGGGTCCCCAGCTATTTACAATATATATTAATGATTTGGACGAGGGAATTGAATGCATCATCTCCAAGTTTGCGGATGACACGAAGCTGGGGGGGGGGGGGGGCAGCGTTAGCTGTCAGGAGGATGCTAGAAGGCTGCAAATTGACTTGGATAGGTTGGGTGAGTGGGTAAATGCATGGCAGATGCAGTATAATGTAGATACAAACGGGGACAAACGTTTAAAGTAGGAACACAGTGCTGGAATAACACAGCGGATCAGGCAGCATCTCTGGAGAGAAGGAATTGGTGACGTTTCGGGACCTAGACGGTTCTTATCTTTGTGGTTCATTTCAAACTCAGAAACAAGAAACTAAGTAGGTTAGGAATCTATCATATAACCATATAACCATATAACAATTACAGCACGGTAACAGGCCATCTCGGCCCTTCTAGTCCGTGCCGAACACGTATTCGCCCCTAGTCCCATCTACCTGCACTCAGACGATAACCCTCCATTCATTTCCCGTCCATATAACTATCCAACTTATTTTTAAATGATAAAATCGAACCTGCCTCCACCACCTTCACTGGAAGCTCATTCCACACAGCTACCACTCTCCGAGCAAAGAAGTTCCCCCTCATGTTACCCCTAAACTTATGTCCCTTAATTCTCGAGTCATGTCCTCTTGTTTGAATCTTCCCTACTCTCAGTGGGAAAAGCTTATCCACGTCAACTGTATATCCCTCTCATCATCTTAAAGACCTCTATGAAGTCCCCCCTTAACCTTCTGCGCTCCAAAGAATAAAGACCTAACTTGTTCAACCTTTCTCTATAACTTAGTTGCTGAAATCCAGGGAACTATCTAGTAAATCTCCACTGTACTCTCTCTATTTTGTTGACATCCTTCCTATAATTAGGCGACCAAAATTGTACACTATTCTCCAGAATTGGCCTCACCAATGCCTTGTACAATTTATTTTTTATTTTTTATTTTTTATATTTTTGATTTAAATCTTTTTATTTGAATTTCACAGCAATTTGCATACATACAATGATAACAAACAGTGACCGTCAAGGCATAATTGTGCAAAAGTATGTAAGCGACCCTCAAAACCCTTACCCGTACCCACCTTCAACCCACCCGAATCAGGTCGGAACCAAACGGGGACAAACAACACTCAAAAACATACACATCCACACAAATATGGTAAGATAAACGAAACAAAAAGTACTAAAAAAAAAAAAAGGGTCACTAATAACAGTAAATAAGTAAGTAATTAAATAAATAAGTGAGGGTAGTGGGGGTGGGTTAAGGGGAGAGCAGCTGCAGTAGAGCAGCAAAATGGTGGAGAGCACTCAGTCCTGTTCCGAGTCCGGGGTCAAGTTGAGAGAGTTAACAAGTTCCAAGAAAGGGTTCCATGTATCTAGAGCCTTTGAGAGAGAACCTAAGTTTTTCAAGTTTTAAATTGTAAAGCACCTCCTTAATCCAGCGGGCGTGTGTCGGGGGACAGGTGAGCCTACAGTTAAGCAAGATCAGTCTCCGGGCTAACAAGGTTGTAAAAGCTAGGACACGTTTCACGGCAACAGAGAGGTTGGTGTTGGGAGGGGTACCGAAAATGGCTGACAGTGGGTGCAATGCCTTGTACAATTTTAACATTACATCCCGACTTCTATACTCAGTGCTCTGATTTATAAAGGCCAGCGCACCAAAAGCTTTATTTACCACCCTATCTACATGAGATTACAACTTCAGGGAACTGTGCACAGTTATTCCTAGATCCATCTGTTCAACTGCATTCCTCAATTCCCTACCATTTACCATGTACGTCCCATTTGAATTTGTCCTGCCAAGGTGTAGCACCTCACACTTATCAGCATTAAACTCCATCTGCCATCTTTCAGCCCACTCTTCCAACTGGCATAAATCTCTCTGTAGACTTTGAAAGTCTACATCATTATCCACAACACCACCTGTCTTAGTATCATCTGCATACTTACTAATCCAATTTACCACACCATCATCCAGATCATTGATGTACATGACAAACAACAGTGGACCCAACACAGATCCCTGTGGCACCCCACTAGTCACTGGCCTCCAGCCTGACAAACAGCCATCCACCATTACTCTCTGGCATCTCCCATTCAGCCACTGTTGAATCCATCTTGCTACACCACCATTAATACCCAACAATTGAACCTTGTTAACCAACCTTCCATGAGGAACGTTTTTCAAAGGCCTTACTGAAGTCCATATATACAACATCCACTGCTATACCCTCATTAATTTCCCGAGTAACCTCTTCAAACATTTCAAGAAGCTTAGTCAAACATGAACTTCCAGGCACAAATCCATGTTGACTGTTCCTAATCAGACCCTGTTTATCCAGATGCTTATATATATTATCTCTATGTAACCTTTCCATTAATGTGCCCACCCCTGACCTCAAACTAACAGGTTTATAATTGCTAGGTTTACTCTTAGAACCCTTTTTAAACAATGGAACAACATGCGCAGTACGCCAATCCTCCGGCACTGTTCCCGTTTCTAACAACATTTAAAATATTTCTGTCATAGCCCCTG
This sequence comes from Amblyraja radiata, assembly GCF_010909765.2. NCBI lineage: Eukaryota > Metazoa > Chordata > Chondrichthyes > Rajiformes > Rajidae > Amblyraja > Amblyraja radiata. The sequence continues at coordinate 5,031,292 of NC_045998.1, read as the reverse complement.
CTATTTCTACACTAACTTCCCTCAATGTCCTAGGGAATATCCTGTCCGGACCTGGAGACTTATCCACTTTTATATTTTTCAAAAGTGTCAGTACTTCCTCTTCTTTGAATCTCATAGTTTCCATAGCTACCCTACTTGTTTCCCTTACCTCACATAATTCAATATCCTTCTCCTTGGTGAATACCGAAGAAAATATATTGTTCAATATCACCCCCATCTCTTTTGGCTCTGCAGATAGCTGTCCACTCTGACTCTCTGAAGGACCAATTTTATCCCTCGTTATCCTTTTGCTATTAATATAGCTGTAGAAACCCTTTGGATTTACTTTTCACCTTACTTGCCAAAGCAGCCTCATATCTTCTTTTAGCTTTTCTAATTTATTACTTAAGATTCTTTTTACATTCTTTATACTCCTCAAGCACCTCATTTACTCCACGCCGCCTATAATTATTGTAGATCTCTCTCTTTTTCCGAACCAAGTGTACAATTTCCCTTGAAAACCATGGCTCTTTCCAATTTTTACTATTTCCTTTCAAACGAACAGGGACATAAAGATTCTGTACTCTTAAAATTAGATATCCTTATCTAATAATATCAACAGCCATTATCCCAACTATCCCAACCAACACAACTCAAGCAGTGAACGTAATGGACCGACCGCAGTTGAGAGAACGTTTACTTCAAAGGTTGGAACAGTCCCAAACTCAACAATCTCCTCTGGCAATTTGTTCTATACTCCCACCACCATTTGTGTTGGAAAAGTTACCCTTCATTTTTCTATTAAACATTACCACTTCATCTTGAAACTATGTCCCCTGATCCTCGATTCCCCTACTCCTGGCATATGTGCATCTACCTGTGCATCCGTGCATCTACCCGATCTATTCCACTCATGATTTTATACACTACCATGATCCACGTAGTGGAATTCCCCTTCGATCAGTTGAGTCTGCAGCAGTATTCCAAATACAATTAGAAGAGCGTTTCTCATCTCTTACGCTTTCCCTTTTTCAGGGTAGAGGTGCCGATGGAGAGGATTCTCAATTACATTGAACAATTTGCTTAATTTATACTGAGCATCCGTGGCTTTGAGTTGCCAGCCACAGTTTGGCAATGGTGCGGCTGAGGCGTGGAAGTTGTAATTGTTTGATCGAGGAGGCGACCACCAGTCTGAACGTTGCACATTTTTATCCCGTGCCGGCAAGATTTACTTGCCGGAGACCACTGATTGAATAATTATTGACTACGTTTCAGCTCCAGTCCCGGATTGAAGAGACAAGCTAAAGCTAGGCTGCGAGAGTTCGCATGTGAAACTTTCAGACACGTCTGCTTCCATATGCCATTCTTGTGCGTGTGATTCTTGCACTGTGTACAGAGCACTTGCACCATACCAGACAATGCCCATGTCGCCAGTTATAGTTGAGGGGTAACGCGGACTCCGTAATATGGGACAAACACTTGGCTGTCACAATGAACGAGAGGGAGAGCTCGGTTTATATTAATAGGTGCCTAGAACATTCGGTACATATTATGGAACGTTGTCTGCGACTCAAACCTCTCTGAAATTAAATATTGTTTCAAGAAACTTGATATGTTACCGGTGGCGACTCAGTTTTTTCTTTTGGATTCAGATATTAAAAATAGTGATTTTTTGGCTCAAGGAGGGCTGCAGGGGAAACACTGGGAACAAAAGGCCAGTGACCTTAACATCTACAGTTGGAAAGTTATAAGAGAGTACAGGATATACAGGATATACAGACAATCGTACGGACAAGGGCAGTCTCAAGCACAGGGCAAGCCAAATAATTAATGGCATTTTCATTTCGTTTCCATTTTGCATTGCCTTCTCAAGCACAGGGCAGGACAAACAACTCATGGCATTGTAATTTCATTTCAATTTTGCATTGCAGTCAAAAGCACAACGGCAGGCAAAACAACTCATGGCATTGTCATTTCATTTCCATTTTGCAATTCAGTCTCAAGCATAGGGCAGGCCACAAAAATGGCATTGTCATTTCATTTCCATTTTCATTGCGGTCTCAAGCACAGGGCAGGCCATACAACTCATGGCATTGTCATTTGTTTTCCATTTTGAAATGTAGTCAAAAGCACATGGCAGGCCAAACAACTGATTGCATTGTCCGTTCATTTCTATTTTTGCAATGCAGTCTAAAGCATTAGGCAGGTAATACAAATCATGGCATTGTCATATAATTTCCATTTTCTTTTGCATTCTCAAGCAAGGCAGGCAGGTCAACTCATGGCATTTTCATTTCATTTCCATTGTGCATTGCCTTCTCAAGCATAGGGCAGTCCAACACAACTCATGGCATTGTCATTTCATTTCAATTTTGCATTGCATTCTCAAGCATCAGGCAGCCCAAAAAGCTCATGGCATTGTCATTTCGTTTATATTTTGCATTGCGGACTCAAGCACAGGGCAGGCCAAACAACTCATGGCATTGTCGTTTCATTTCCATTTTGCATTGCTGAAAAAAGCAGAGCAACAGTTCAAACAACTCATGGCATTGTCATTTCATTTCCATTTTGAAATGCAGTCAAAAGCACAGGGCAGTAAAAACAACTCATGGCATTTTCATTTCATGCCCACTTTTCTTTGCAGTCTCTAGCACAGGCCAGGCCAAATAACTCATGGCATTTTCATTTAATTTCCATTTTGCACAGCAGTCTCAAGCACAGGGCAGGCCAAACAACACATGGCATTGTCATTTAATTTACATTTTGTATTGCACTCAAGCACAGGGCACTTCAAACAACTCAATGCATTGGCATTTTATTTAATTTTTACATTGCAGTCTCAAGCACAGGTCTGGCCACACAACTCATGGCATTGTCATTTCATTTCCATTTTGTAATGCAGTCTCAAGCAAAGGGCAGGCAAAACAAATCATAGCATTGTCAGTTCATTTCCATGTTTGCATTGCATTCTCAAACACAGGACAGGCCAAACAACTCATGGCATTGTCATTTCATTTCCATTTAGCATTGCAGTCTCAAACACAGGGCATGCCAAATAACTCATGGAATTGTCATTTCATTTCCCTTTTGCATTACAATACAATACAATACAATACAATACAATACAATACAATACAATACAATACAATACAATACAATACAATTCAATTTATTGTCATTTGGACCCCTTGAGGTCCAAACGAAATGTCGTTTCTGCAGCCATACATTACAAACAAATAGACCCAAGACACAACATAATTTACATAAACATCCATCACATTGCTGTGATGGAAGGCCAAAAAAACTTATCTCTCCACTGCACTCTCCCCCCCGATGTCAGAGTCAACGTCAAAGTCAAAGCCCCCGGCGGGCGATGGCGAATTGTCCCGCAGCCATTAAAGCCACGCCGGGTGATGCAAGGCCGCGCACCGGGTCTTGATGTTAGAGCCCCCGGCGCGCGCTCGCAGTCCCGCAGCCATTCCAAGCCGCGCGGGGCAGTGCTGTAAAGCCCCGCTCCAGGAGCTCTTCAACCCCGCAACTCGGGCGGGAGAAGTCGCCGTTGCGGAAGCCCTGAAAAGCGGTCTCCCTCCAGGGACCCGCGGGCTCCCGGTGCCGCCCGCCAAACCCGCAGTTGCAGCCACAGAATCTCCGGGGGTCGGGCCGCAGCAGCGTCCACCACAGCTCCACCCGCTCTGGACTCGGCCAGCTCCGCGACGGTGAGGTGAGTAGTCGGCACCACAGCTACCGGTCTTCCTGTTGGAGGCCGCTCCTCGTTGCAGCCCCAACGACAACGGAGACCTGACAAAGAAAAGGTCGGGTCTCCCGTGCAGGGAGAGATTTAAAAGTTACCCCCCCCCTACCACACCACCCCCACCCCCCCACACACATACCCCAACAAAAATAACAAAAACTACATAAAAACATAAGACATAAAATAATAAAAACGCAGACGGACTGCAGAGGCCGCTGCTGACGATAGTCGCGCCGCCCACCGAGGAACCAAATTACAGTCTGAAACTCAAGGCAGGCCAAAAAACTCATGGCATTGTCAGTTCATTTCCATTTTGCATTGCCGTCTCAAACACAGGGCAGGCCAAACAACTGTAACGGGTATAGCTTGGACCCAATAGCAGCACAGAATCATGCAGGTATAGTTGGTAACGGACTTTATTACGATACTGTAACACAGAGTAGTAACACAGGAATGGGTACACCGTACTCACACAGAGGCTCAGGATTGAGCGAGGGTTCCGAAGAGGGGCAGGCAGGAGACGTAGTCGGGGTAGCGGAAGGTCCGGTCACCAGGAGATCCAACACACGATGCAAACAAACCAGCGACGGGCAGACGAAAGGAGAGTCGAAGCCAGGCAGGAAGTCGGGAAATCGCTGGAGAGTCTTGCATGAAAGCTGAGAACAATCTGGCACTTTGTGGAACGGTGAGGAGAGTTAATACCGGGTTAATAGTAAGATTAAACGAGAACTTACCAGTTTGAAGTTTGATCTGTATTTTATGAGGAGTTACGATGAGAGATTACGTGAAGAACCCGCTCAGTGCGCAGGCGCGGCATTCTTCCAAGCAGCGGTGTGCAATCACAGATATACACAGTTATTTGAAGTAAACATAGTAAAGATAAGGAGACATCAATTTATTAGTTTGATCCATATAATGAGGGTGGGAGCGGAGGGCACGTAATCCCTCATCGTAACTCCTCATAAAATACTGATCACACATCAAACTGGTAAGTTCTCGTTTAATCTTACTATTTTACTTCGGAGTCACGTGAGTGACTACGTGAAGATTTCAAAGCTCTGTGATTTCAAACCGTGTAACAGTTTCATTTCACTCACTGCCGAAGTTCTTGAGGGAGGAAGTGTTATCGTAATCAACCAATGAGTCTATTTGTAGAAAAACACAATGGTATTTTTTAAACAATAACAACAAAGAATTAAGTTGCTCCCCTGGGCTTAAATTAAATATTTGCAGTTCGTAAATCTTTACTGCAAATAAACCAGGTTTTGCCAACGGCTTATTATAAAATTTCTGAACGGTCTTCCCCCCCCCCCCCCCACCATCCTGCTGTAGCCAGGATGTGGTCTATAGGCATGTCCATTCTTTAGCCGTCGACATGGATGCTGTCCTGGTGGAATAAAATGTGTACATGTTAGTGTTTATCCCAGCAGTTTCTAGCACCTGCTTGAGCCATCTCGCAATGGTTTGGCTCGTCACCCGACCATAAGGTTTTTGTGACTGACCCACAAGGCTTTTCATCTCCCTCGAATATTTTGGTTGTGTCTATGTAGGATAGTAGGTGGGTCATGGCACATAACCGTGGTTCTGGTGGGTAAGCCACGACTGGATTAGGTGTTCCTGGTCTGCTCTGTTTGATCAGTCGCTGGATAACGACAGATCTGGTCTGGAGCTGTGATCATGTTGTCCAGCCGCAATAGGTGTAGTGACTGGACCCTCTGAGCGGATACAAGTGCCATCAACATGAGCGTCTTTAGTGTAGCTTGCTCGAGGCCGGGGGATCTGGCTGGTGGCCATTCCCTGAGATATATCAGGACCACACTGATATCCCAAATATGGGTATACCTGGGCTTAGGACTTGATATTGTAAATGCCCTTCATCAGTTTTACCACCAGTGGATGGGATCCCATCGCCTGTTGTCCTGGCGCTGGTTTGAGATAAGGAAAAAGAGCACTCTGCGCTGTGTTGATGGCACTGTAGCTGATCCCTACATCGTGGTGTAGATAGGCCAGGAATTCCAGTATGTTGGTGGCTGTAGCTGTTGCGTATGTTGTCCCTGATTCCTGGCAGTACTTCTCCCTTTGTTGATGCTGGTTAAGTACTGCCTCTTGGTGGATGTTCGAAGGGATGCCGACATGGTGATGGTTTGTTTGGACAATCCCAGTTCCAGGTAAAGTCTGTTCAAACTTGCAACCCAGGCGTTTAATTTTCTCATGGCATGGGTGTTTAGCTTACCTGGTAGGTAAGTAGCTGATAGCCAAATATGTCTTTCGACACACCATTGCCAAATCATGTTGACCAATTTGTCGCTTGATAATGATTTTATGCCACCCATATGGTTAATATAAGCCATCACCGTAGTATGTATCAATTTGTAACCGAACATGCAAGTGCTGCATATTAGATACATATGCTTTTAAACCATAAAAGGCGCCCAACATCCCTAGATAGTTAATGCCCAGTGTAAGTAGTAATGGTGACTCTAGGTTAGTCCATCTACCACCTGTGCTGGATATGGAGTTAGTCGCTCCCCAGCCTTGAGCACTGGCATCTGTTTTGTAACTAAAGTAGGGTTAGTGATAAAAATAGGGCTGAAACTATGCCAAACGTTTTCTGCCCACCACTGTAGCTCTGATATTGCTTGAGTGGGTAAGTTCATGACACGATCATAGTGACCTGTATGTCGTTTTATTGCCTGTACCTTTGCTCTCTGTAAATTTTTTGATAGTGCAAAGGTCCGAATTGTGTAGCCGGAAATGCTGCTACCATTTCCCCAATTACTCTTGCTGCTTGTCGAATAGTTGGTCGCTCGTTGACCATTAATTGTAGCATGATTGTGCTAATTCAACCATTTTTGTCTTTGGCAAGGTAACAGTCATCTGGACTGAGTTAATTGTGAAGCCCAGGTAGTCCATGATAGTGGATGGCTTCAACTTAGATTTATCTGGATGTAGGACGAACCCCAGAGTTTCGAGGAGCTGTTTTGGAGCTGATACTGCTGCCACAACCAATTCCATCACTTTCCCTACTATCAGAATATCATCCAGATATGCCATGACAATATGTTTTTGTTTTCTTAGTATTGCCATGGCTGGGTTCAATATTTTGGTGAATAATCTTGGGGCTGAAGTTAGCCCATAGGGCAATGCTTTGTACCATCCAGATACATTTTAGGTATCTGCGATGATCCTTGTATATGGGTACTAGATAGTAAGCATCTTTAAGATAAATGCTTGCCATGAAGTGTCCTTTGGAATTCAGTTGTTTGGCAGTAACATATGTCTCCATTTTGAAATGTATATACTTAACAAATTTGTTTAGTGATGTTAAGTCAATGATGATGTGACAGCCACCATCTTTTTTGGTTTTAGTGAATATATTCGATACAAATTCCAAAGGTTCGTGTTTGGTCTTTTCGATGACCCCCTTTGTGATAAGTCTCACCAGTTCAGCTTGTCCCTCACGTTTCTCTTTGACGGAGGGATAAATACCCTTTGGGGCCATTGTTGAACTGGCGGCGTTTTTTCTGACATGAATTGTATTTTATATCCACTATGCCTCAAACCGGTGCAATCTACCTCCTGTTAGTATTTAGCCTCCACCTCCCAAAAGTTGATAGGAACCAGACCCACCTACCTCCATGGTTACGGGTATTTCCTCTGATTCCCTTTGGTCGGACGAGGCTTGCGAGGTGTCTGATGTGGCGTGTTTGTTGGGGGTTGGCGCATTTTCCATGGGGTCCGCTCTGGGCCCTGGTCTAAAAAAGACTTACGGTGAAAGTAAGCGGACCCCGAGCTTTCACCAGTGTTGAATGGCGGATGTTTACTGGTGGATGCGGCGGGGTGCTGCCACCTGGTGGTGTGTGTTTTCAGTTTGCTCGTTTTATACCCTGCCTCCCCGAAGAGCAGCCTGTTGTGGCTCATCGGCTGGTGTTTTACACAGCCGGACAAATCGAGGATTGATCGCAGGTTTGATGATTTCTTTCCGCAGATTATTAATTTCAAACTGCGTGTGACAACGCGAGTGTATCCTGTTGATTGGTGATCATCTCGGTGTTGTTTATAGAACGAGCAAACGAAGGGATGCCTGCTGTCAATAGTCGGAGTATCCGCTGCAGCTTTAGCTCGTGGCGCGGATGGTTGCCCCAATGTGTCCCCTGATTTGGCTGTTCACCGCTGGTACTTTTAGAGATTCACAGTCCTCTGGCGCCGTATAGGTATCTAAAGCTTCATTAATCACCTGCTCCTGCAGAGCTCTGTTGGAAAGGTGATTGATACTTGCCGCTAGTTTGGCCTCTAGCGGTTCCCCTGCACGGGGTTTTGACACGTAGCGGCCCACTGCACCAAGCAGATGTTCCTGCTCCTGCCCCCCCTGCATACTCCCGAAATCTTCAGCCATAACCTCTTGTTCTGGACCAGCCCAGTCCTGGTCACCAAATCCGGACGTCAGACTCACGGTGGCCCCCACAAGCGTGCAGAACTCCCTCCAGAACAAAGAGGCAAACTGGGGTCCCCGGTCGGAGACCACATCGACGGGGAGACCATGGAGCCTAAAGACGTGGAGTAACATGAGCTCGGCAGTTTCCTTGGCTGACGGAAGCGTGGGCAGGGGCACGAAGTGAGCCATCTTGCTAAATCTTTCGACCACGGTCAGGATGGTGGTGTGACCACGGGATGGGGGCAGGCCGGTAACGAAGTCCAGGGAGATGTGGGACCATGGTCGATGGGGTACAGGCAGTGGAAGCAGATGACCCGCAAGAGTTTGGTATGAGACCTTGTGCTGGTTGCAAACGGGACAGACGTTGACAAACTCCCGAGTGTCCTTCTCAAGCGATGCCCACCAGAACCTCCGTAGCACCATCTCCTTGGTCCGCTGAATGCCGGGATGACAGGTGAGTCGAGTGCTGTGGGCCCACTGAAGGACGTCGGACCGCAGGGCAGAAACCACAAACAGGCGATCATGAGGGCATGCGCTGGGTCCCGGCTGGTTCTCCAAGGCTGCCTTGACCCTCTCCTCCACTTACCAGGTGAGGGAGGCAACCCTGTGCGATGACGGGAGGATGGTGTTGGGGCCAGAGGCAGGCTCCTCCTTCGCCAAGAACTGTCGAGAGAGGGCATCGGCCTTCACGTTGCGGGACCCAGATCGGTAGGAGAGGGAGAAGTTGAAGCGGGTGAGGAAGAGAGACCAGCGGGCCTGACGAGAGTTGAGCCTCTTGCCTGACTGGAGGTATTCAAGGTTCTTGTGGTCAGTCCAAACCAAGAAAGGCTGCTCGGTTCCCTCCAGCCAGTGACGCCATTCCTCCAACGCCAACTTAACTGCCAACAGTTCTCGGTTGCCAATGTCATAATTATTCTCAGCAGGGGTCAGGCGTCGGGAGAAGAAGGCGCATGGATGGAGCTTCTGGTCCCCGGCAGCCCACTGGGACAGAGCAGCTCCCGCCCCCACGTCAGAGGCGTCCACCTCCACCACGAACTGTCTCTCTGAGTCCGGAACTTGGAGGATGGGGGCCGATGTAAACCGTGTCTTGAGTGTCTGAAAAGCTCCGTCGGCCGCGGCAGACCACCGGAACGGAACTTTGGAGGAGGTGAGTGCCGTGAGGGGTGCTGCCACAATACTGTAGCCACGGATGAACCGTCGGTAATAATTGGCGAAACCCAGGAACCTTTGGAGCTGCTTAAAGGAGTCAGGAACAGGCCAGGTGGTGACAGCAGAGACCCTGGCGGGGTCCATCTTGATGTTCCCTCATCCAACGATGTTTCCTAGGAAGGAGACTGACGGGGAGTGAAACACGCACTTCTCAGCTTTAACGAAGATCGAGTTCTCCAGGAGCCGATGTAGAACTGCCTGGACGTGGTGTACGTGTTCCTCCTTGGTCCGTGAAAAGATGAGGATGTCATCAATATAGACGAACACGTCTGAGAACGTCATTGACCAAAGCCTGGAAGACGGCCGGGCCGTTGGTGAGGCCAAAGGGCATCACCAGGTATTCATAATGTCCCGTGGGAGTGTTGACGGCGGTCATCCACTCATCTCCCTCTTTGATGCGGACCAAGTGGTAGGCGTTGCGTAGATCCAACTTCGAAAAGATGGTGGCCCCCTCCAGGAGCTCGAATGGAGAGGAGATGAGTGGGGGAGGGCCGCGATTCTTCACCGTGATGCCGTTGAGCCCCCGGTAATCTATGCAGGGACGCAGAGATTTGTCCTTCTTCTCCACGAAGAAGAACCCGGCCTCAGCAGGAGACGAGGAGGGACGGATGAGACCAGCAGCCAAGGAGTCGTTTATGTATTTCTCCATGGCGCCTCTCTCAGGGGCGGACAGGGAACAAAGGCGACCCCTAGGAGGAGCGGAACCATGCAGGAGGTCTATGGCGCAGTCATAGGGCCGATGAGGAGGAAGGGAGGTGGCCCTAGACTTGCTAAAAACCTCCCCAAAGTCATGGTACTCGGCTGGGACCCCCGTCAGATCTGTAGCAGAACTGGAGCAAGTGGCCGGTTGAGGAGCTGAGGCTTGCTTCAGGCACACTTTGTGGCAGGAAGGGCTCCAACCCAAGATGACCCCCGTCCTCCAGTCGATGTTGGGGTTGTGTCGCCGAAGCCAGGGGTAACCCAGGATGAGGGGAAGACGGGGAGACTGCAGGATGTGGAACTGAATGGTCTCATGGTGATTACCAGACAGGAGCATGCGCACTGGGACCGTCTGGTGAGAAACAGTCCCCAGGAGATGGCCGTCGAGGGCGTTGGCGGGAACAGGTTCAGGCAGGGGAACACAACTGATGCCAAGCTGGCGGGCTAGTTCCTTGTCCATAAGATGAATGTCACAACCAGAGTCTATGAAGGTGGCGAGGGTGTGAGAACCATCTGTCAACAGCAGACGGGCATGACAAAGAGGGCGTCGGGCAGAGGAAAGTTCAGAGGTTCGACTCACCAGTAATTCCTCCGCTATTGGTGAGTCTGGCCTTTTACTGGACACTTGGAGATGTAATGACCCGCCAGGCCACAGTAGAGACAGAGGTTCCCCCGACGCCGACGTTCCCGTTCCTCGGGAGTGAGACTGGTGCGACCCACCTGCATGGGTTCGGGTTGCCTCGACGGTTGCCCCGACGAGGGTAGTCCAGTCTCCGGAAGAAAACGAGCTTGGGTGGATAGCTGGCGGACCGCCTGTTCCTGTCGCCTCTCCCGACGTCTCGCCAGGATGCGTCGGTCCAGACGGGTCGTTAGCTCGATAAGCCCATCCAGTGAAGAAGGAAGGTCGTGGGACACCAACTCCTCCTTGATATAGTCATTCAAGCCCAGCAAGAAAGCGTCACAATGGGCCGGGGCGTTCCAATCACTCTGCCGGGCCCTGGTGCGAAAGTCGATGGCGAAGTCAGCGACGCTCTGGTTCCCCTGGCTCAACCCCAGCAGACCTCCCGCCGCGTCCGGCCCCATCGAAACCTCACCGAACACCTTGCGAAGCTCCGCGGCGAAGGCCTGGAAAGAGGAGCAAACCGGCGTGCGTCGCTCCCATTCAGCCGTTCCCCACAGCCGAGCTCTGCCTGTCAGGTGATTAATGGTAAACGCCACTCTCGCCGCTTCCGGGGCGAAGGTGTAGGGCTGTAGGGCGAAGAGAATGGAACAGTTCGTGATGAATGGGTTGCAGCCCTCCGGGTCTCCAGCGCAGTGTTCCGGGGTTCCTACCCGGGGCTCAGGTGATGGTCCTGGCGGACCGGGAGCTGGTGCTGTCGGAGCCGGAGGCGAAGCATGGGGTGTAGCCTGGGCGAGGTTGGTCGTCAGCTGTTGGACCTGGGTGGCTAGTGCAACCAATGCTTGCTCCTGGTTTGACACAGCCTGTCGAACCTCGGAGTTGGAGGCAGTGAGCATAGCTTCGTGCTGCAGGAGCGTGTGCTCAATCCTCTCGACGCGGTTTGACGGAGACGTTGTGTGCGCTGAGTCCATTGTTGGCCAGATTGTACTGCAACGGGTATAACTTGGACCCAATAGCAGCACAGAATCAGGCAGGTATAGTTGGTAACGGACTTTATTACGATACTGTAACACAGAGTAGTAACACAGGAATGGGTACACCGTACTCACACAGAGGCTGAGGATTGAGCGAGGGCTCCGAAGAGGGGCAGGCAGGAGACGTAGTCGGGGTAGCGGAAGGTCCGGTCACCAGGAGATCCAACACACGATGCAAACAAACCAGCGAGGGACAGACGAAAGGAGAGTCAAAGCCAGGCAGGAAGTCGGGAAATCGCTGGAGAGTCTTGCATGAAAGCTGAGAACAATCTGGCACTGTGTGAACGGTGAGGAGAGTCTATATATCGGGTTAATTGGTGATCAGAGGCAACTGAGTGCAACAGGTGACGAGAGTTAGGCTGAAGAGAGGGGAGTGGCAGGCAGGCAGGTGAGGAGATGGAGGGACCGGTGGAAAAGTACTTGGAGGTGAAGTGGATGAGAATGAGGAGAGGGCAGACTGTGACAACAACGCATGACATTGTCATTTCATTTACATTTTGCATTGCAGACAAAGGCACAGCAACAGTTCCAACAAATCATGGCATTGTTATTTCATCTCCAATTTCCCTTGCATTCACTAGCACAGGGCAGCCAAAACAACTCATGGCATTTTCATTTAATTTCCATTTTGCACAGCAGTATCAAGCACAGGGCAGGCCAAACAACTCATGGAATTTTCATTTAATTTCCATTTTGTATTGCAGTCTCAAGCACAGGACATGCCAAACAACTCAATGCATTGTCATTTCATTACATTTTTGCATTGCAGTCTGAAGCACAGGCCTGGCCACACAACTCATGGCATTGTCCTTTCATTTCCATTTTGCAAAGCAGTCTCAAGCACATGGCAGGCCAAACAACTCATGGCATTTTCATTCCATTTCAATTTTGCATTGCAGTCTCAAATACAGGGCAGGCCTAAAATCCTGGCATTGTCATTTCATTTCCATTTTGTACTGCAGTCTCAACCAAAAGGCAGGCCAAAAACTCATGGCATTGTCATTTCGTTTACATTTTGGATTGCAGACTCAAGCACAGAGCAGGCCAAACAACTCATGGCATTGACATTTCATTTACATTTTGCTTTGTAGACAAAAGCACAGGATCAAGTCAAACAACTCACGGCATTGTCATTTCAGTTCCATTTTGTAATGCAATCTCAAGCACAGGGCAGGCAAACACATCATGGCATTGTCAGTTTATTTCCATTTTGCCTAGTAGTCTCAAGTACAGGGCAGGCCAAACAAAGCATGGCATTTTCATTTCATTTACGTGTTGCATTGCCATCTCAAGCACTGGGCTGGGCAAACAACTCATGGCATTGTCATTTCGTTTCCATATTGCATTGCAGTCTCAAGCACAGGGATGGCCAAACAACTCATGGCATTGTCATTTAATTTCCATTTTGCATTGCCGTTTCAAACACAGGGCAGGCCATACAACTCATAGAATATAGGGGTCATTTATGACTGATGTGAGAAAAATCTTTTTCACAAAGAGAGTTGTGAATTTATGGAATTCCCTGCCACAGAGGGCAGTGGAGGCAAGTCACTGGATGGATTTAAGAGAGAGTTAGATAGAGCTCTAGGAGCTAGTGGAGTCAAGGGATATGGGGAGAAGGCAGCTACGCGTTAGTGATAGGGGACGATATGCCATGATCACAATGAATGGCGGTGCTGGTTCGAAGGGCCGAATGGCATTCTCCTGCAACTATTTTCTATGTGTATATGTTTCTATGTTTCTATGTTTCTATGTTTCTATGTTTCTATGTTTCTATGTTTCTATGTTTCTATGTTTCTATGTTTCATGGCATTATCATTTAATTTCCATTTTGCATTGTTGACAAAAGCACAGGGCAGGCAAAACAAATCATGGCGTTGTTAGTTCATTTGCATTTTGTCTTGCAGTCTAATCCACAGGGCAGGCCAAACAACTCATGATATTGTTATTTCATTTCCATTTTGCATTGCAGTCTCAAGCACAGGGCAGGCCAATAAACACATGGCATTGGCATTTCGTTTACATTTTGCATTGCAGACTCAAGCACAGGCCAATCCAAACAACTCATGCCACTTTCATTTCATTTCCATTTTGCATTACAGTCTCAAGCACAGGACAGGCCAAATAACTCGTGGCATTGTCATTTCATTTCCATTTGGAATTGCTGACAAAAGCACAGGATCAGGTCAAACAGCCCATGGCATTGTCATTTCATTTCCATTTTGCAATGCAGACTCAAGCACAGGGCAGGCACAACAAATCATGGCATTGCCATTTCCTTTACATTTTGCCTTGCAGTCTCAAGCACAGGGCAGCCCAAACAAGTCATAGCATTATCATGTCATTTCCATTTTGCATTGCAGTCCCAAGCACAGGGCAGACCAAACAATTCATGGCATTGTCATTTCATTTCCATTTTGCAGTGCAGTTTCATGCACAGGGCAGGCCATAAAACTCTTCGACTATAGGGGAGGGCATTTAAGACTGATGTGAGATAAATCTTATTCATCCAGGGAGTTGTGAACTTATGAAATTCCCTGCCACAGAGGGCAGTGGAGGGAAGTCAGTGAATTGATTTAAGAGAGCTCTAGGGCCTAGTGGAGTCAAGGGATATGGGGAGAAGGCAGCCACGAATTATTGATAGGGGACGATATGCCATGATCACAATGAATGGCGGTGCTGGTTCGAAGGGCCGAATGACCTCCTCCTGCACCTATTTTCTATGTGTCTATGTTTCTATGTTTCTATATTTCTATGTTTCATGGCATTGTCATTTCATTTCCATTTTGCATTGCAGACACAAGCACATGATCAGGTCAAACAACCCATGGCATTGTCATTTCATTTCCATTTTGCAGTGCAGTTTCAAGCACAGGGCAGGCTAAACAACTCATGGCATTGTCATTTCATTTCCCTTTCGCATGGCAGTCTCAAACAAAGGGCAGGCCAAACAACTAATGGCATTTTCATTGCAGTTCCACTTCGCATTGCCGTCTCAAGCACAGGGCAGGCCAAACAACCCTTGGTCTTGTCATTTCATTTCAATTTTGCATTGCTGTCTCAAGCACAGCGCAGGCCAAACAACTCGTGGCATTGTCATTTCATTTCCATTTGGCATTGCGGACAAAAGCACAGGATCAGGTCAAACAACCCATGGCATTGTCATTTCATTTCCATTTGCATTGCAGTCTCAGGCACAGGGCAGGCCAAACAACTCATGGAATTGTTATTTCATTTCCATTTTGTATTGCAGACAAAAGCACAGCATCAAGTCAAAACACTCATGGCATGGTCATTTCAATTCCATTTTGCAATGCCCTCAAGCACAGGCAGGCAAAGCAAATCATGGCTTTGTGATTTCATTTCCATTTTGCCTTGCAGTCTCAAGCACAGGGCAGGCCAAACAACTAATGGCATTGTCATTTCTTTTCAATGTTGCATTGCAGTCAAATGCAAAGGGCAAGCCAAACAACTGATGGCATTGTCATTTCTTTTCCATTTTGCATTGCAGTCAAAAGCACAGGGCAGGCCATACAACTGATGGCACTGTCATTTCATTTCCATTTTGCATTGCCGTCTCAAGCACATGGCAGACCAAACAACTCATAGCATTGTCATTTTATTTCCATTTTGCATTGCATTCTCAAGCAAGGGAAGCTAGTAGAGAAAGGTAGTAGACGGTGTGTGAGGCAGGAAGCAGAGAAGAGAAGCACACTGACCCAACATGTAGGGGAGAAAGAAGAAAAATATAATAAACTAAGAGGTGGAGGTTTCTTATATGTGTATATTTTAATGCTGGGAGCATTGTAAGAAAGGTGGATGAGCTTAGAGCCTGGATTGAGACCTGGAAGGATGATGTTGTGGCGATTAGTAAAACATGGTTGCAGGATGGCAATGATTGTAAACTAAATATTCCAGGATTTCGTTGCTTCAGTTGTTATAGAATTGGAGGCTCAAGAGTTGGATGTGTTGCATTGCTTCTCAAGGAAGATATTACATCAATGCTTTGGCAGGATAGATTAGAGGGCTCGTCTAGGGAGGTTATTTAGGTGGATCTGAGAAATGGAAAGGTGTAGCAACTCTTATAGGGGTGTATTATAGAACGGGGAGCCAGAATTGGAAGAGCAACTATGTAAGGAGATAGCAGATATTAATAGTAAGCACAAAGTTGCGATTGTGGGAGATTTCAATTTTCCACACATAGACTGGGAAAAACATTCTGTAAATGTGCTGCACGGTTTGGAGTTTGTAAAATGTGTGCAGGATAGTTTTCTTGCAGAAGTACATGGAGGTACCTGCTAGAGAAGGGTCAGTGCTGGATTTCCTGTTAGGAAATAAGACAGGTCAGGTGGCGGAGGTATGTGTTGGCGAGCACTTCGGGTCCAGTGATCACAATACCATTCGTTTCAATATTATTATGGAAAAGGTCATAACTGGTCCAAGGGTTGAGATTTTTGATTGAAGAAAGGATTTGATGATTTAAAAGTAGTGAATTTGGACATTTATTTTATGGGAAGGATATAGAGGAGAAATGGAGGCCATTTAAAGGTGACATTTGAAGTGTGCAGAATCTTTATGTCGCGAAGGAACTGGGTCTGAAGAAGGGTTTCGGCCCGAAACGTCGCCTATTTCCGTCGCTCCATAGATGCTGCTGCACCCGCCGAGTTTCTCCAGCAATTTTGTGTACCTTCGATCTTCCAGCATCTGCAGTTCCTTCTTGAACATCTTTATGTCGCTGTTCGGTTGAAAGGAAAGAGTAATAATTGGAAAAAGGCATGCATTTCAAGGGAAATTGGACACTTTGTTCGGAAAAAGAGAAAGATGCACACTAATTATAGGCAGCATGAAATGAGGTGCTTGAGGAGTATAAAGAATGAAAAATAATATTAAGAAATAAATTAGAAAAGCTAAAAGAAGATATGAGGTTGTTTTGGCAATTAAATTAAAAGCAAATCCAAAGGGTTTCTATAGCTATATTAATAGCAAAAGGATAACGAGGAATAACATTGGTCCGGTAGAGAGTCAGAGTGGACATCTATTTGCAGAACTAAAAGAAACGGGGAAGATATTGAACAATTTATTTTCTTCGGTATTCACCAAGGAGAAGGATATTGAATTATGTGATGTAAGGGAAACAATCAGAGTAGCTATGGAAACTATGAGATTCAAAGAAGAGAAAATACTGACACTTTTGAAAAATATAAAAGTGGATACGTCTCCAGGTCCTCACATGATATTCCCTAGGACATTGAGGGAAGTTTGTGTAGAAATAGCAGGGGCTATGACAGAAATATGTCAAATGTTGATAGAAACGGGAATGGTGCCGGAGGATTGGCGTACTGCGCATATTGTACCATTGTTTAAAAAGGTTTCTAAGAGTAAACCTAGCAATTATAAACCTGTTAGTTTGAGGTCAGGGGTGGGCAAATTAATGGAAAGGTTACATAGAGATAATATATATAAGCATCTGGATAAACAGCGCCTGATTAGGAACATTCAACATTGGTTTGTACCTGGAAGGTCATGTTTGACTATTCTTCTTGAATTTTTTGAAGGTTACTAGGGAAATTGATGAAGGTAAAGCGGACGATGTTGACTATATGGACTTCAGTAAGGCATTTGACAAGTTTCCACATGGAAGGTTGGTTAAGAAGGTTCAATTGTTGTGTATTAACGGTGGAGTAGCAAGATGGATTCAACAGTGGCTGAATGGGAGATGCCAGAGAGCAATGGTGGATGGCTTTTTGTCAGGTTGGAGGCCGGTGACAAGTGGTGTGCCTCGGTGATCTGTGTTGGGTCCACTGTTGTTTGCCATATAGATTAATGATCTGGATGATGGTGTGGTAAATTGGATTAGTAAGAATAGAAACATAGAAGCATAGAACATAGGTGCAGGAGTAGGCCATTCGGCCCTTCGAGCCGGCACCGCCATTCAATATGATCATGGCTGATCATCTAACTCATTATCCGGTACCTGCCCTATCTTCATAACAACTGATCCCACTAGCCACAAGGGCCACATCTACATATGATAATAAGATAGGTGGTGTTGTGTATAATGAAGTAGATTTTCAAAGTCTACAGAGAGATTTAGGCCATTTGGAAGAGTGGGCTGAAAGATGGCAGATTTAATTGTGATACGTTTGAGTTGCTACATCTTTGCAGTTCAAATTAAAATAGGATGTACATGGTAAATGGTAGCGAATTGAGGAATGCAGTTGAACAGAGGGATCGAGGAATAACTGTGCATAGTTCCATGAAGGTGAAATCTCATGTAGATAGGGTGGTAAAGAAAGCTTTTGGTGTGCTGGCCTTTCTAAATCAGATCATTGAGTATAGAAGTCGGGATGTAATGTTGAAATTGTACAAGGCATTGGTGAGGCCAATTCTGGAGTATGGTGAATAATTTTGGTCGCCAAATTATAGGAAAGATGTCAACAAAATAGAGAGAGTACAGCGGAGATTTACTAGAATGTTGCCAGGGTTTCAGCACCTAAGTTACAGAGAAAGTTTGAAGAAGTTCGGCCTTTATACTTTGGAGCGCAGAAGGTTAAGGGGGGACTTGATCGAGGTCTTTGAAATGATGAGAGGGTTAGACAGTTTTGACGTGGATACGCTTTTTCCATTGAGAGTAGGGAAGATTCAAACAAGAGGACATGATTTGAGAATTAAGGGACAGAGGTTTAGGGGTAACATGAGGGGGAACTTCCTTACTCAGAGAGTAGTAGCTGTGCGGAATGAGCTTCCAGTGGAAGTGGTGGAGGCAGGTTTCTATTTTATAATTTAAAACATAATTGGATAGGTATATGGACGGGAAAGGAATGGAGGGTTATGGTCTGAGTGCAGGTAGATGGGAATAGGTGAGAGTAAGTGTTCGGCACGTACTAGAATGGTCGATACAGCATGTTTCCGTGCTGTAATTGTTATATAAGGGCAGGCCGATCAACGCATGGCATTTTCATTTCATTTTCATTTTGCAATGCAGTCGCAATCAAAGGGCAGACCGAACAACTTATGGTATTACCATTTAATTTGCATTTCCCATTGCAGTCTCATGCACAGGGCAGTCCAAACAGCTGATGGCATTGTTTTTTTTTTCATTTTGCATTGCATTCTCAAGCACAGGGCAGGCCAAACAACTCATGGCATTGTCATTTCTTTTTAATTTCGCACTGCATAAAAAGCACAGGCAAAGACAAACAACTGATGGCATTGTCAATGCATTTCTATATGCCTGGCCCGAGGGAGGAGCGGCGGCCAGTCGGGGCGGCCTGGCGCGAGGCTGAGACGGTGGCAGCACTCACGTGAGGGCGATCCGGCTCGGGGCTGGAACGATGCTCCGGGGGCTGGGACGGCAGTTCTGGTGGTGGTGGCCTGAGACCGGGGATTCGGCCGCGGGCCAGCGGCTGCGTCAGCAGGTCTGGTGAGCGGCAGCTTCGACTACCCCGGGCCGCGGTGTTTGAGCCGCGAGGACAGGTTTTAACATCGCCCGGGGGGTATCGCCTCAGCGCAGAAGGAGAAGAGGAGGGAAGAGACTGCAGCCCTAAGACTTTTGCCTCCATCACAGTGAGGAGATGTTGGGTGGACTCACTGTGGTGGATGTTAATATGTGTTTATTGTTGTTTTTTATTGTATTGTATTATATGTATGACTGCTTAAATTTCGTTCAGACTTCGGTCTGGATGACAATAAAAGGCTATTCTATTCTATTCTATTCTATTTTGCAATGCATTCTCAAGCACAGGGCAGGTAAAACAATTCATGCATTGTCATTTCATTTCCATACTGCATTGCAGTCTCATGCAAGGGCAGGCTGATCAACTCATGGAATTGTGATTTCATTTTCACTTTGCATTGCAGTGACAAGCAAAGAGCAGGCCGAACAACCCATGGCATTTCCATTTCATCTTAAAATTGCATTGCAGTCTCAAGAACGGGGCAGACCAAACAACTCATTGCTTTGTCATTTCATTTCCATTTTGCATAGCAGTTTCAAGCACAGGGCAGGCCAAACAACTCATGGCATTGTCATTTCATTTCCATTTTGCATTGCAGTCTCATGCACAGGGCATGCCAAACAACTCATGGCATTGCCATTTCAATTCCATTTTGCACTGCCGTCTCAAGCATAGGGCAGGCCAAAGAACTAATGACATTGTCATTTCATTTCCATATTGCATCGCAGTCTCAAGCACAAGGCAGACCAAACAACATTGTCATTTCGATTACATTTTGCATGCAGAATCAAGCACAGGGCAGGTCAAATAACTCATGGCATTGTCGTTTCAATATCCATTTTGCAATGCATTCTCAAGCACAGGGCTGGCAAAATAACTCAAGACATTGTCCTTTCATTTCCATTTTGCACTGTAGTCTCTAGCACTGGGCTGGCAAAACAAATCATGGTATTGTCATTTCATTTCCTTTTTGCCTTGCAGTCTCAAGCACAGCGCAGGCCAAACAACTCATTGCATTCTCATTTCATTTTCATGTTGCATTACAGTCTCAAGCACAGGGCAGGACAAACAACTCAGGGCATTTTCATTTCATTTTCTATTTTGCATTGCAGTCTTAAGCACAAGGAAGGCCAAACAACTCACGGCATTTTCATTTATTTTCAATTTTGCATTTCAATTTCAAGCACATGGCATTGTCATTTATTTTCCATTTTACATTGCAGTATCAAGCACAGGGAAGGGCAAACAACTCATGGCATTGTCATTTCGTTTCCATTTTACATTGTAGTCTCAAGCATTGGCAGGCCAAACAACTGATAGCATTTCATTTCATTTCCATTTAGCATTGCAGTCTCAAGCACAGGGCAGTCCAAACAACTCATGACATTGGGTTTTTTTCATGTCCATTTAGCATTGCATTCTCAAGCACAGGGCAGGCCAAACAACTCATGGCATTGTCATATATTTTCAATTTTGTGTTGCAGTCAAAAGCACAGGGCCATTCAAACAACTGATGGCATTGTCATTGCATTTCTATTTTTGCAAGGTAGTCTCAAGCATAGGGAAGGTAAAACAACTAACGGCATTGTCATTTCATTTGCATTTTGCATTGCAGTTGCAAGCGAAGAGCTGGCCGAACAACTCATGGCATTTCCATTTCATTTTCATTTTGCATTGCAGTCTCAAGCACTGGGCAGGCCAAACAACTCATCGATTTGTCATTTCATTTGCATTTTGCATTGCAGTTACAAGCGAAGAGCTGGCCAAACAACTCATGGCATTTTCATTTCATTTCACTTTGTATTGTCGTCTCAAGCACAGGGCAGGCCATACAACTCATGGCATTGTCTTTTTTTTAAAATTTTGCATTGCAGTCAAAAGCACAGGGAAAGCCAAACAAATGAATTTTCATTTCCAAATGCAGTCTCCAGCAACGGGCAGTCGGAACGAATCATGGCATTGCCATTTCTTGTACTATCAGCATTGCAGTCTCAACCAAAGGGCAGGCCGAACAACTCATGGCATTGCCATTTCATTTACTTTTTACTTTCCAGTCTCAAGCATAGGGCAGGCCTAACAACTCATCTCTTTGTCATTTCTTTTCCACTTTGCATTGCTGTCAAAAGCACAGGGAAGGACAAATAATTGATGGCATTGTCATTTAATTTTTATTTTGGAATGTAGTCTCAAGCAGCGTGCAGATAAAACAACTCATGGCATTGGCATTTAATTTCGATTTTGCATTGCAGTCTCAAGCAAGGACAAGCCGATCAACACGTGGAATTTTCATTTCAGTTTCATTTTGCAATGCAGCCTCAAAGAAAGGACAGGCCGAACAACTCATGGCATTGCCATTTCATTTACATTTTGCATTCCAGTCTCAAGCATAGGGCAGGCCAAACAACTCATCACTTTGTCATTTATTTCATTTCCATTTGCATTGCAGTCTCAAGCACAGGGAAGGCCTAACAACCCACGGCATTGCCATTTAATTTCCATTTTGCAGTGCAGTTTCATGCACAGGGCAGTCCAAATAACTCATGCATTGTTTTTTTCATTTCCATTTTACATTGCATTCTCAAGCATAGGGCAGGCCAAATAACTCACGGCATTGCCATTTATTTTCACTTTTGCATTGCAGTCGAAAGCACAGGGCAAGCCAAACAACTGATTACATTGTCATTGCTTTTTCTATTTTGCAATGTAGTACCAAGCACAGGGCTGGTAAAACAACGCATGGCATTGTCATTTCATTTCCATTTTGCATTGTATTGTCATGCAAGGGCAGGACGATCAACTACTGGCATTTTCATTTAATTTCCATTTTGCACTGCAGTAACAAGCAAAGGGCAGGCCGAACAACTCATGGCATTTCCATTTCATTTTCATTTTGCATTGCAGTCTCAAGCACGGGACAGGCCAAACAACTAATCGCTTAGTCAATTAATTTACATTTTAGATTGCAGTTTCAAGCACAGCGCAGGCCAAACAAATCATGGCATTGTCATTTCATTTCCATTTTGCATTGCAGTCACAAGCACATAGCAGGTGAAACAACTCATGGCTTTGTCATTTCATTTCAATTTTGCATTGCAGTCTCAAGCACAGGGCACGCCAAAAATTAATTGCATTGTCATTTCATTTCCATTTTGCATTGCAGGCAAGAGCACAGGGCAAGCCAAACAATTGATGCCATTGTCTATTCAAATCTAGTTTGCAATGTACTCAAGAACAGGGCAGGTAAAACAACTCATGGCATTGTCATTTCATTTCCATTTTGCATTGCAGTCTCAAGCACAGAGCAAGTCAAACAATTCATGCCATTGACATGTCATTTCCATTTTGCATTGTAGTCTCAAGAACAGGGAAGGCCAAACAATTCATGGCATTGTCATTTCATTTCGATTTTGCATTGCATTCTCAAGCACAGAGCAGGCCAAACAACGCATGACATTGTCATTTATTTGCCATTTTGAGGAAGAGGATTTCTTGGAATGTGTGCGGGATAGTTTTCTAAACCAACATGCATCCGTGGATAACAATGGAAATCAGAGATAGTATCAAAACAAAAGATGAAGCATACAAAATAGCCAGAAAAAGCAGCCTACCAGAGGACTGGGAGAAATTCAGAGGTCAGAAGAGGAGGACAAAGGGCTTAATTAGGAATAGGGAAAATAGTTTATGAAATAAAACTGGCAGGTAACATAAAAACTGACTGCAAAAGTTTTTATAGACATGTGAAGAGAAAAAGATTAGTTAAAACAAATGTAGGTCCCTTGCAGTCAGAAACAGGTGAATTGATCATGGTGAACAAAGACATGGCGGACCAATTGAATAACTACTTTGGTTCTGTCTTCACTAAAGACGACATACATAATCTGCCGGAAATCGCAGGGGAACGGTGGTCCAATGAGATGGCGGAACTGAGTGAAATCCAGGTTAGCCGGGAAGTGGTGTTAGGTAAATTGAATGGATTAAAGGCCGATAAATCCCTAGCGCCAGATAGGCTGCATCCCAGACTACTTAAGGAAGTAGCTGCAGAAATAGTGGATGCATTTGTGCTAATTTTTCAAAACTCTTTAGATTCTGGAGTAGTTCCTGAGGATTAGAGGGTAGCTAATGTAACCACACTTTTTAAAAAGGGATGGAGAGAGAAAACGGGGAATTACAGACCAGTTAGTCTAACATCGGTAGTGGGGAAACTGCTAGAGTCATTTATTAAAGATGGGATAGCAGCACATTTGGAAAGTGGTGAAAGCATTGGACAAAGTCAGCATGGATTTATGAAAGGTAAATCATGTCTGACGAATCTTATATAATTTTTCTAGGATGTAACCAGTAGAGTGGATAAGGGAGAACCAGTGTTATATCTGGCTTTCAGAAGGCTTTCGGCAAGGTCCCACTTAAGGGATTAGTATACAAACTTAAAGCACGCGGTATTGGTGGTTCAGTATTGATGTGGATAGAAACTGGCTGGCAGACAGGAAGCACAGAGTAGGAGTAAACGGGTCATTTTTACAATGGCAGGCAGTGACTAGTGGGGTACCGCAAGGCACAGTGCAGGTACCCCAGCTATTTACAATATATACTAGACCAAGTGCAGACCCGTTGGGTCTGTTCCCCCAACGTGCGGTTGTGGGGGGGGGGAGGCGGCATGCAGCGTCACACACTAACTACCCCCCCCCCCGCACTCACGCTAATGGAGGGGAGGAGGGGAGAGAGAGAGAGTGAGAGAGATAGAGAGTGATGGGGGGAGAGAGGGGGGTGGGGGTAGGAGAGAGGGGGAGGAGAGAGGGGGAGAGAGAGGGGGGAGAGAGAGGGGGGAGAGAGGGGGGAGTGCTGAGAGGGGGGTGAGATGAGGGGCGGGGGAGAGGTGGGGAGCAGGGAGGGGGTAGGGGTGTGTGGAGGGGAGGGAGGTTTAGGGGAGGGACGATGGGGGAAGGGATGGATGGGGGGAGGAGAGGGGGGGGAGGAGAGGGGGGGTGATGGAGGGGGTGATGGAGGGGAGGAGAGGGGGGGGAGAGGGGGGGCTTGGAGGAGAGGGGGGAGGAGGAGGAGAGGGGGGAGAGGAGAGGGGGGGAGTAGAGGGGGGGAAGGAGAGGGGGGGAGGGAGGGGGGAGCGGAGAGGGGGGGGGGCGATGAGAGGGAGAGAAGAGTAGAGGGGGGAGAGGAGAGGGGGGGAGAGGAGAGGAGGAGAGGGGGAGAGGAGAGGGAGGGGGGGGGGGGTTAGGAGAGGGAGGGGGAGAGGAGAAGGAGGGGGGATAGAGAGTGCATTTTTACTTCAACCCAAACCCAAACAACCATTTGCAGCCAGTGCGTTTTTACCTCTAACCATATTTTCATTTTCAAACCAAATTAAGGGTACTCACAGTGCTGTAGACATTTGTCAGTGTAATTCAAAGCTCTGATTGAGGCACACCACTTGCAGAGACTGATTGAGGCACACCACTTGCAGAGACTGATTGAGGCACACCACTTCCTGGTTTTATATTCCTCCCTCTCCCTCCAGCGGGGGCAGCAGAGAGAATGGGGAATCTTGTAAAAACATTAATATCTCTGTCAATTTTCATCGACAGGAAAGATCCTCGGCACACATGCGGCGGAGGGAGGCTCTGAGCGAGGTGGCCAAAAATGACGGTCGTAGGTGGCGGCGTACTCTCGGAAACCGCAGCACAGAAAGCCAAAACCGGTCAAGAACAGAGTTTTAGTAATATAGATTAATGATTTGAAAGACGGAATTGAATGCAACATTTCCAGGTTTGCAGATGACACGGAGCTGGGGGGCATTGTTGGCTGTGAGGAGGATGCTAGGAGGCTGCAAGGTGACTTGGATAGGCTGGGTGAGTGGGCAAATGCATGGCAGATGCAGTATAATGTGGATACATGTGAGGTTATCCACTTTGGTGGCAAAAACAGGAAAGTAGACTTTATCTGAATGTGGCCGATTAGGAAAAAGGGAGATGCAACGAGACCTGGGGGTCATGGTACACCAGTCATTGAAAGTAGGCATGCTGGTGCAGCAGGCAGTGAAGAAAGCGAATGGTATTTTAGCATTTATAGCAAAAGGATTTGAGTACAGGAGCAGGGAGCTTCTACTGCTGTTGTACAGGATCTTGGTGAGACCACACCTGGAGTATTGCGTACAGTTTTGGACCCTAATCTGAGGAAATACATTCTTGCCATAGAGGGAGAACAGGGAAGGTTCACCAGACTGATTCCTGGGATGTCAGGACTTTCATATGAAGAAAGATTGGATAGACTGGGCTTGTACTCGCTTGAATTTAGAAGATTGAGGGTTGAACTTATAGAAATTAAAACATTCTTAAGGGGTTGTACAGGCTAGATGCAGGAAGATTGTTCCCGATGTTTGGGAAGTCCAGAAAAAGGGGTCACAATTTAAGGATAAGGGGATATATTTTAGGACCGAGATGAGAAAAAGATTTATAGTGGTGAATCTCTGGAATTCTCTGCCACAGAAGGTAGTTGAGGCCAGTTCATTGGCTATATTTAAGAGGGAGTTAGATGTGGCCGTTGTGGCTAAAATGATCAGCGGGTATGGAGAGAAGGCAGGTACAGGATACTAAGTTGGATGATCAGCCATGATCATATTGAATGGCGGTGCAGGCTCGAAGGGCCGAATGGCCTACTCCTGTACCTATTTTCTATGTTTTTAGGTTTCTATCTTATAGAAACATATAAAGTTATAAAAGAACAGGAAAAGCGAGATTCAGGAAAATGTTTCCCAATGTTGGGCGAGTCCAGAACCAGGGACCACAGTCTTTGAATAAAGGGGAGGTAATTTAAGACTGAGGTGGGAAAAAACGTTTTCGCCCAGAGAGTTGTCAATTTATGGAATTACCTGCCACAGAGGGCAGCGGAGGCCAAATGACTGGATGGGTTTAAGAGAGAGTTAGATAGAGCTCTAGGGGCTACTGGAGTCAATGGATATGGGGAGAAGGCAGGCACGGGTTATTGATAGGGGACGATCGGCCATGATCACAATGAATGGCGGTGCTGGCTCGAAGGGCCGAATGGCCTCCCCCTGCAGCTATTTTCTATGTTTCTTTGTTTCTAACATGGCATTGTCATTTCATTTCCATTTGGCATTGCAGACAAACGCAAAGGATCAAGTCAAACAAATCATGGCATTGTCATTTCAATTCAATTTTGCAATGCTGTCTCAAGCACACGGCTGGCAAAACAAATCATGGCATTGTCATTTCATTTCCATTTTGCCTTGCAGTCTCAAGCACACGGCAGGCCATACAACTCGTGACATTTTCAGTTAATTTCCATTTTGGATTGCAGCCTCAAGCACAGGGCACGCCAAATAACTCAAGGCATTGTCATTTCATTTCATTTTTGTATTGCAGTCTCAAGTACAGCTCTGGCCACTCAAATCATGGCATTGTCATTTCATTTCCATTTTGCATTGCAGTCTCAAGCAAGGGCAGTCCAATCAACACAGGGCATTTTCATTTCATTTTCATTTTGCAAAGCACTGTCAATCAAAGGGCATGCACAACAACTCGTGGCATTGCCACTTCATTTACATTTTGCTTTCCAGTCTCAAGCACAGGGAAGGCCACCCAACCCATGGCATTATCATTGCATTTCCATTTTGCATAGCAGTCTGAAGCACTGGGCAGGCCAAACCACTCATGGCATTGTAATTTAATTTACATTTTGCAATGCAGTCTCACGCACAGGGCAGGCCAAACAACTCGTGGCATTGTCATGACATTTCCATTTTGCATTGCAGTTTCAGGCACAGAGCAGGCCAAATAACACGTTGCATTTTTTTTTTCATTTCGATTTTACATTGCATTCTCTAGCACAGTTCTGGCCAAACAACGCACGGCATTGTCATTTCATTTCATTTTTGCATTGCAGTCTCATGCACAGGGCACTCCATAAAACTCATGGCATTGTCATTTCATTTCCATTTTGCCTTGCAGGTCTCAAGCACAGGGCAGGCCAAACAACGCACGGCATTGTTATTTCATTTCATTTTTGCATTGCAGTTTCAAGCACAGGTCTGGCCACACAGCTCATGGCATTGTCATTTCGATTTTACATTGCATTCTCAAGTACAGGACAGGCCAAACAACGCACGGCATTGTCATTTCATTTCATGTTTGCATTGCAGTCTCAAGCGCATGTCTGGCCACACAGCTCATGGCATTGGCATATAATTTCCATTTTGCATTGCAGTCTCATGCACAGGGCAGTCCAAACAACTCATGGCATTGTCATTTCATATCCATTTTGCATGGCGGTCTCAAGCACAGGGTAGGCCAAACAATTCATAGCATTGTCATTTCATTTCCATTTTGCATTGCCGTCTCAAGTGCAGCGCAGCCCAAGCAACATGGCATTGTCATTTCATTTCAGTTTTGCATTGCAGTCTCAAGCACAGGGCAGGCTAAAACAACTCATGGCATTGCTATTGCATTTACATTTTGCATTGCAAACTCAAGCACAGGGCGGGCCAAACATCTCATGACATTGTCATTTCATTTCCATTTTGCAATGCCGTCTCAAGCGCAGGGCAGGCCAAACAACTCATGGCATTGTCATTTCATTTAAATTTTGCATTGCAGTCTCAAACATAGGGCAGTCTAAAAAAACTCATGGCATTGCCATTTCAATTCCATTTTCCATTTCAGTCATAAGCACAGGGCGGGCCAAACAACCCATGGCAATTTAATTTCATTTCCATTTTGTACTGCAGACAAAAGCATAGGATCAAGTCAAACACATCATGGCATTTTCATTTCAATTCCATTTTGCCTTGCAGTCTCAAGCACAGGCCAGCCCATACATATCATGGCATTTTCAGTTCATTTCCATTTTGTATTGCAGCCTAAAGCACAGGGCACGCAAACAACTCAAGGCATTGTCATTTCATTTCCTTTTTGCATTGCAGTCTCAAGCACAGGTCTGCCCACACAACTTATGGCATTGTCATTTCATTTCCATTTTGCATTGCCGTCTCAAGCGCAGGGCAGGCCAAACAAGTCAGGTCATTGTCATTTAATTTCCATTTTGCAATACAATATAACAATATAACAATTACATAACGGAAACAGGCCATCTCGGCCCTTCTCCTCCGTGCCGAACACTTATTCTCACCTGGTCCCATTTACTGTACTCAGACCATAACCTTCCATTCCTTCCCCGTCCATATACCTATCCAATTAATTTTTAATTCATAAAATCGAACCTGCTTCCACCACTTCCACTGGAAGCTCATTCCACACTGCTACCACTCACTGAGTAAAGAAGTTCCCCCCCATGTTACCCCTACACTTCATTCCCTTAATTCTCAAATCATATCTTCTTGTTTGAAACTTCCCTACTTTCAATGCAAAAAGCTTATCCACGTCAACTCTGTCTACCCCACTCATCATTTTAAAGACCTCTATCAAGTTCCCCCTTAACGTTCTGCGCTCCAAAGAATAAAGACCTAACTTGTTCAACCTTTCAATGTAACATAGTTGCTGAAACCCAGGCAACATTCTAGTAAATCTCCTCTGTACTCTATCTATTTTGTTGACATATTTCCGATAATTTGGCGACCAAAATTGTACACCATACTCCAGAATTGGCCTCACCAATGCGTTGTACAATTTTAACATTACATCGCAACTTCTGTACTCAATGCTCTGATTTATGAAGGCCAGCACACCAAAAGCTTTCTTTACCACCCTATCTACATGAGATTACACCTACAGGGAACTATGAACAGTTATTCCTAGATCCCTCTTTTCAACTGCATTGCTTAATTCGCTACCATTTACCATGTACGTCCTATTTTGATTGTTTCCTGCCAAGATGTAGCACCTCACACTTATCACCATTAAACTCCATCTGCCATCTTTCAGCCCACTCTTCCAAATGGCCTAAATCTCGCTGTAGACTATGCAAATCTAGTTCATTATCCACAACACCACCTATCTTAGTATCATCTGTATACTTATTCATCCAATTTACCACACCATCATCCAGATCATTGATGTATATGACAAACACCAGTGGACCCGACGCAGATCCCTGAGGCACCCCACTAGTCACCGGGCTCCAACCTGACAAACAGCCATCCACTATTACTGTCTGGCATCTCCCATTCAGCCACTGTTGAATCCATCTTGGTACTCCACCATTAATACCCAACAATTTGCAGTCTCAAACACAGGGCAGGCCAAACAATTCATGGCATTGTAAGCTCATTTCCATTTTGCATTGCAGTCTCAAGCACATGGTAGGCCAAACAACTCATGGCATTGTCATTTCATTTACATTTCGCATTGTTGTCTGAAGCACAGAGCAGGCCAAACAACTCATGCCATTGGCATTTCATTTACATTTTGCATTGCAGTCTCAAGCACAGGGAAGTCCAAACAACTCAGGGCATTGTCATTTATTTTCCATTTTGCATTGCAGTCTTAAGCACAGAGCAGGTCAAACAACACATGCAATTGTCATTTCATTTCCATTTTGCATTGCAGTCACAAGCACAGGGAAGGCCAAACAACTCATGGCATCGTCATTTCTTTCTCATTTCAGAAACTTAGAAACATAGAAAATAGGTGCAGGAGTAGGCCATTCGGCCCTTCGAGCATGCACCGCCATTCAATATGACCATGGCTGATCATCCAACTCAGTATCCTGTACCTGCCTTCTCTCCACACCCCATGATCCATTTAGCCACAAGGGCCGCATCTAACGCCCTCTTAAATATAGCCAATGGACTTGCCTCAACTACCTTATGTGGCAGAGAATTCCACAGCTTCACCACTCACTGTGTAAAAAAATATTTTCTCATCACGTTTCTAAAATACTACCCCCTTATTCTTAAAGTGCGACCCCTTGTTCTGGACTTCCCCAACATCGGGAATAATCTTCCTGCATCTAGCCTGTCCAACCCCTTAAGAATTTCGTAAGTTTCTATAAGATCCCCCCTCAATCTTCTAAATATTAGCGAGTTCAAGCCAAGTCTATCCAGTCTTGCTTCATATGAAAGTCCTGCCATCCCAGGAATCAGTCTGGTGAACCTTCTCTGTATTCCCTCTATGGGAAGAATGTCTTTCATCGGATTAAGAGACCAACACTGTACACAGTACTCCAGGTGCGGTCTCACCAAGCCCATGTACAACTGCAGAAGAACCTCCCTGCTCTTATACTCAAATCATTTTGCTATGAATGCTAACAGACCATTCGCTTTCTTTACTGCCTGCTGCACCTGCATGCTTACTTTCAATGACTGGTGTACCATGACACCCTGGACTCGTTGCATATCCCCTTTTCCTAATCGGCCATCATTCAGATAATAATCTGCTTTCCTGTTTTTGCGACCAAAGTGGATAACCTCACATTTATCCACATTATACTGCACCAGCCATGCATTTGCCCCCCCCCCCCAACTATGCAAGTCACATTGCAGCCTCCTAGCATCCACCTCACAGATAACACTGCCCCCCCCCCCCCCCAGCTTCGTATCATCCGCAAAGTTGGAGTTGTTGCATTCAATTCAATATCAATATTTTATTACATGTCATTTGAACCTCAGTGAGGGTCAAACAAAACTCCGTTTCCACAGCCATACAATCAAAACAATATCCTACAGACATACACAGAATTCAATCTACAAAAACATCCATCGCAGTGAACCCACTGTGATGGAAGGCAACGTCTTTTCTCTCCCCTGCACCATTTTTCTCCCGATTTCGAGCCTCAGGCGGGCGATGGTGAGTCCCACGGCCATTTTAGGCCGTGCCGGGCGATGTACGGCCCCGCTCTGGGTCTAAAAGTCACAAAGTTGGAGCCCCCGGTCGGTGTTGTAATATCCCACGGCCATTTTAGGCCGCGCGGGGCGATGTACAGCCCCGCTCTGGGTCTAAATGTCACGCAGTTGGAGCCCCCGGCGGGCGCTGCAATGTCCCACGGCCATGAAGCCGCGCCGGGCGATGTACGGCCGCGCTCCGGGTCGCTCCAACCCCGCGACACGGGCTGGAGAAGTTGTGTTGCGGGAGCTCCGAAAAGCGGCCTCTCCACTCGGACCCGCGAGCTCCCGATGTCCCAGTCCACCGGACCTGCGGCTGGAGCTGGAGCTTCCGAGCTACGTGGTCGGGCCGCAGTTAAAAACACTATTAAAAAACACAAACAACTACATTTAACTAGACAAAAACATTTAAAAAGACAGACAGGCTGTAGGGGCCGCTGCAACAGTGAGTCGCGCCGCCACCATATAACACCAATTCCCTCATCCAGATCATTAATATATATTGTAAGTAGCTGGGGTCCCAGCACTGAGCCTTGCGGTACCCCACTAGTCACTGCCTGCCATTCTGAAAAGGACCCGTTCACTCCTACTCTTTGCTTCTTGTCTGCCAGCCAGTTATCTATCCACATCAATATTGAACCCCCAATACCGTGTGCTTTAAGTTTGCATACTAATCTCTTATGTGGGACCTTGTCGAAAGCCTTCTGAAAGTCCAGATATAACACATCCACTGGTTTTCCCTTATCTAGTTCCATCCTCGAAACATTCTATGGTTCGTCAGATGATTTACCTTTCACAAATCCATGCTGACTTTGTCCAATGAATTCACCACTTTCCAAATGTGCTGCTATCCCATCTTTATTAACTGACTCTTGCAGTTTACCCACTACCGATGTTAGACTAACTGGTCTGTAAATCCCCGTTTTCTCTCTCCCTCCTTTTTTTTAAAAGTGTGGTTACATTAGCTACACTCCAATCCTCAGGAACTACTCCAGAATCTAAAGAGTTTTGAAAAATTATCACTAATGCATCCACTATTTCTGGGGCTACTTCCTTAAGTACATTGGAATGCAGCCAATCTGGCCCTGGGGATTTATGAGCCTTTAATCCATTCAATTTACCTAACACCATTCCCGGCTAACCTGGATTTCACTCAGTTCCTCCATCTCATTTGACCCCCGGTCCCCTGTTATTTCCGGCATATTCTGTATGTCTTCCTTAGTGAAGACATAACCAAAGTAGTTATTCAATTGGTCTGCCATGTCCTTGTTCCCCATAATCATTGGCTATATTGAAGTATTTCGAGTATCTTGGAGTATTGTGTTCAATTTTGGAGACCATGCTAATGGAGGGCTATAGATAAACTGGAAAGAATTGCAAAGATGATTTACGGCGATGTTACCAGACAAGAGGGCTTGAGGTATAGGATTTACAGGACACATGCAGTACTTCTCAGGTGAGAGTGTAAATCTTCTATATGAGCCTGCGTGGCAACATTTCTACCCAATAGCCGGCGTGTATACAGACGAGCTGCCAGAGGAAGTTGTTAAGGCAACAACTTAAAGACATTTGGACAGGTATATATTTTAGAAAATGTTTAGAGAGCTTTGGGTTAAACACGGGCACGTGCGATTAGTGTAGGAAGGTCAACTTGTTATGCAATTAATACGTTGAGCGGACGGTCCTGTTTCCTGTATGGGACTCTATCACTCTAAGACGTATGATCATGTCGGCAGCAAACTCACAAATCATAACATCCACGTTTCTGTATAAATCATCAATACAGTGGGCGGCACGGTGCGCAGCGGTAGAGTTGTTGCCTTACATCGAATGCAGCGCCAGGAGATCCGGGTTCGATCCCGACTGTGGTTGCAGTCTGTACGGAATATGTCCGTTCTCCCTGTGAGCTGCCTGGCTTTTCTCGAGATCTACATTCCTCCCACACTCCAATGACATAGACGTACACGTTTGTAGGTTCATTGGCTTGTTAAATGTAAAAACAAATCCCCAGTGGTGGTAGGATACTGTAAATATGCAGTGATTGCTGTCGGCGCGGATCCGGTCTGCAGAAATAAATGCTGTTTAAAACCGAAGGTAGCCATAAAAGGATGGAGTAGCTCAGCTGGACAGGCAGCATCTCTACAGCAATGGAATGGATGGTCTCGGGTCGAGATTCTTCCCCAAATGTCACCCATTCCTTTTCTCGAGAGATGTTCGCTGTCCTGATAAGTTACTCCAGCATTGTTTGTCATTCTGTCATGGATTTAAACGCCGGGGCAACAGACCCTTCCGTTCAACTCGCCCATATCGACCGTCTCTAAGCAGGACACATTTTCCCGTCTGTCGAGTATATATCCCTCTAATTATTTCATGTCCATATACCTATTCTAGTGTATTTTACATATTGTTTTTATCCTTGCCTCGATTCTTATTCTGACATTTTCATTCATCTACACACCACTCTTTCTGTCGAAATGATGCCCCCGGATCATTAATGTCTCCTACCTCTCACTTGAATCTTCAGACATCTACTTTTCTAGTTCTGTGAAAAAGACTGTGCTTTCACATTAACTATTCGCCTCAATCTACAGGATTTCATGCCATCTCCAAGTCAATCAATCATACAAAATAGAAATAAAAATGTATCTGGATGTGAGCCACAACCTCCTGTGCACCTGCATGCCTACTTTCAATGATTGGTGTATCATGACACCCAGGTTTCGTTGATTCTCCCCATTTCCTAATCTCACACCATTCAGATAACAGTCCCCTTTCCTGGTATTGCCACCAAAGTGGATAACCTCACATTTTTTCCACAATATACTGCATCTGCCATGCATTTGCCCACTCACCCAACCTATCCAAGTAACCTTGAAGCCTCCTAGCATCCTCTGCGCAGCTAACACTGCCCCCCCCCCCCCCCCCCCCCCCCCCCAGCTTCGTGTGATCAGCAAACTTGGAGGTGTTGCATTCGTTTCCCTCGTCCAGATCATTAATGCATATTGTAAATAGCTGTGATCCCAGCACTGAGCCTTGCGGTACCCAACTAGTCACTGCCTGCCATTCTGAAAAGTACTCGTTTACTCCTACTCTTTGGTTCCTGCCTGCCAGCCAGTTATCTAACCACATCAATACTGAACCTCCAAAATAATGTGTGCTTTAAGTATGCATACTAATCTCTTATGTGGGACCTTAATCGAAAGCCTTTTGAAAGTCCAGATATAACACATCCACTGGTTCTCCCTTATCCACTCTACTAGTTACATCCTCGAAAAATTCTATAAGATTTGTCAGACATGATTTACCTTTCATAAATCCATGCTGACTTTGTCCAATGATTTCACCTCTTTCCAAATGTGCTGCTATCCCATCTTTAATAACTGACTCTAGCATTTTGCCCACTACCGATGTTAGACTAACTGGTCTGTAATTCTCCGTTTTCTCTCTCTCTCCCTTTTTAAAAAGAGGGGTTACATTAGCTACCGTCCAATCCGCAGGAACTACTCAAGAATCCAAAGAGTTTTGAAAAATTATCACTAAAGCATCCATTATTTCTGGGGCTACTTCCTTAAGTACTCTGGGATGGGACGTATCTGGCCCTGGGGATTTATCGGCCTTTAATCCATTCAATTTACCTAACACCACTTCCCGGCTAACCTGGATTTCACTCAGTTCCTCCATCTCATTTGACCCCCGGTTCCCTGCAATTTCCGGCAGATTATTTATGTCTTCCTTAGTGAAGACAGAACCAAAGTAGTTATTCAATTGGTCAGCCATGTCCTTGTTCCCCATGATCAATTCGCCTGTTTCTGCCTGCAAGGGACCTACGTTTGTTTTAACTAATCGTTTTCTCTTCACATATCTATAAAAACGGTGGCAGTCAGTTTTTCTCTTCCCTGACAGTTTTATTTCGTAATAAATTTTCCCTTTCCTAATTAAGCCATTTGTCTTCCTCTGCTGGACTGAATTTCTCCCAATCCCCTGGTAGGCTGCTTTTTTCTGGCTAATTTGTATGCTTCATCTTCTGTTTTGATACAATATCTGATTTCCCTTGTTATCCACGGCAAACTTTGATTTGCAGTCAACAGCAAAGGGCAGGCCAAACAACTGATGGCATTGACGTTTCATTTCTATTTTGCAATGCAGTCTCAAGCACAGGGCTGGCAAAACAAATCTTGGCATTGTCATTTCATTGCCATTTTGACTTGCAGTCTCAAGCACAGGGCAGGCCAAACAACTGATGGCATTGACATTTCATTTCCATTTTGGATTGCAGCCTCAAGCACATGGCACGCCAAATAACTCAAGGCATTGTCATTTCATTTCATTTTTGCATTGCAGTCTCAAGCACAGGTCTGACCACTCAACTCATGGCATTGTCATTTCATTTCCATTTTGTATTGCAGTCTCAAGCACAGGGCAGGCCAAACAACTCATTGCATCGTCATTTCTTTCTCATTTTCATTTGCAGTCAAAAGCATAGGGCAGACCAAACAACTGACGGCATTATCATTACATTTCCATTTTGCATAGCAGTCTGAAGCACTGCGCAGGCCAAACAACTCATGGCGTTGTAATTTAATTTACATTTTGCAATGCAGTTTCACGCACAGGGCAGGCCAAACAACTCGTGGCATAGTCATGTCATTTACATTTTGCATTGCAGTTGCAGGCACAGAGCGGGCCAAATAACACGTCGCATTTTTTTTTCCATTTCGATTTTACATTGCATTCTCAAGTACAGGACAGGCCAAACAACGCACGGCATTGTCATTTATTTTCCATTTTGCATTGCAGTCAAAAGGACAGGACAATCCAAAAAACTGATCGCATTGTTATTTCATTTCTATTTTTCAATGCAGTCTCAAACACAGGGCAGGTAAAACAACGCATAGCATTGTCATTTCATTTCCATTTTGCATTGCAGTCTCAAGCCAGGGCAGGCCTATCAACTCATGGCATTTTCATTTAATTTTCATTTTGCATTGCAGTTGCAAGCAAAGGGCAGGCCGAACAACTCATGGCATTTCCATTTTTTATTTTTTTTTATTAATATTTTTATTTGAAGTGATGTACAATAATATGACATGAATTACATATTACATTTCATGTACAATTTCTTATTTTAAATTTAAATGCGCTTAAATTTTTCCAGAATTTAAGTATACGTTTTTTTGCCGTTATTAAGCCATAATTAAGTAGACATTTTTTAAACGAAGTCAGCTTACATCCGTCTTCCATTGATCCGAAGATAATCAGTTCTGTATTGGGCTTCAATGTTATTTCAAATAGGTTTGTAAAAATTCCAAAAATGTAATTCCAGAATTTTTGAAGTTTTATGCAACAGACAAAAGCGTGTACTATAGTAGCGTTTTGAGATTGGCATTGATCACAGTTGGGAGAAACATTTGGAAACATTTTATTCCGTTTGGTTATCGTATTGGCTATGTTTTTTTTTATTGAATTAAGTTGTCTTACATTAATCGAGCATTTATGTACATATAGCAAGTATTTTTCCCGTTTGTCTTTCGGAATTTTTATAGATAGTTCTAGTTCCCAGTCCCTTCTAATTGCTTCTGTCGATGGTATTTCTGTGTTTAAAATGATGTTCTATAAATATGATATTAAATTACTTGATTACGCATTCCTGTTCATTCTTTCATCTAATAGATCTGAGGTTAAGGATTGATATTCTTGTGTGTGTTTTCAGGTAATCTCGGATTTGAAGGTATTTGAAATATTGATTACTTTTCAGGTTGTATTTTAATTGTAGTTGTTGAAATGATAAAGGTTTTCCCATTCCGTACATGTCTCCAAGCGTTTTGATTCCTATTATTTCCCAATGGTTCCCAAACGTTTTTTTTAATCAATAATAGATGGATTAAATGACGGATTATTAACTATTGTAGAGAGGAGCGAAAGATTTCTTAATTTGAGAGTTAATTTTATTTGTTTTCAAATTCGTATTGGACTATGAATAATTGGATTATTCTTATATATTGTATTGTTCAGTTTTATCGGGGAGAAAATGATCGCTCCTATGTTAAAAGGAGAACAATCCTCTTTCTACATTATTATCCAGATAATTGTTGAGCAGAGTTGTCCAAACAATGAATTACATTTTCAATATTCACTGCCCAATAGTAGTACAAGAAATTAGGGAGTGTTAGTCCGCCGAATTATTTAGGTTTACTCAGGTGTTTTCTTTGAATTCTATATGATTTATCGCCCCATATGAAATGTGTAATATCAGTCAAGTTTTTAAAATATTTTTTTAGTTAAATATATTGGTACTGATTGATATAAATACAAAATTCGTGGTAGGAAAATCATTTTATAGCATTTATTCTGCCTGTTAAAGACATCGGAAGTGTTTTCCAAAATTTAATCGACGCATTTTCATTTGCATTAAATAAATATTTATATTTTCTGGTAATTTGGATACCCAAATATTTAATCGTTTTCTGTTGCAATTCTAAAAGGGAATTTTAAAAGGTGTGTCGGCTCTTGAGATTTTATCGTCATAATTTCGCTTTTATTCCAATTGATTCTATATCCTGAAAATGAACCAAATTCCTCTATTAAATTTAATATATTTGGTACACAAAAAAGCTGGAGAAGCTCAGCGGGTGCAGCAGCATCTATGGAGCGAAGTAAAAAGGCAATGTTCAATTCAATGTTCATGTCCCCAGGAATCGAGTCTTGGTAAGGATGTGGTCGTATAGTTGGAGGGCAGGGGGGATCACAGAGAGGGGGCAGTTAGAGAGGAGGTTTTGGAACTGTCTCCGGAGAGAGGAGGATAACTTATTCAAGGTAGGCGTACCTTGAAGAGATTTTGCAGTGGAGTGTTTCAAAGTGTTTAAGAAAGAACTGCAGATGCTGCAAAATCGAAGGTACACAAAAAAGCTGGAGAAACTCAGCGGGTGCAGCAGCATCTATGGAGCGAAGGAAAAGGGCAACGTTGCATGTTTCCTTCGCTCCAATAGATGCTGCTGCACCCGCTGAGTTTCTCCAGCTTTTTTGTGTACCTTCGATTTTCCAGCATCTGCAGTTCCAAATATATTTGCTATGCTGATTTGCGATTTTGTGATGTATAATATTACGTCATCTGCATATAATGAAATTATATTGTTTGAATGTTTGGTATTATAACCATGGATATTCGGATATATTCTTATACTTTCTGCTAGGGGCTCTATCACAAGAGCAAATAGCAGGGGCGATAATGCGAATCCCTGCCTATTGCCCCTGGAAGTTGAAATTTCGAACATGGTATGTTATTGGTCAGTATTCTCGCAGTCGGCTTGTCATATAATAATTTTACTCATGAGATAACATTATCTCCCATTTGAAATGATTGCAATACTCTAAAAAGGTATTGACATTCCATTTCGTCAAATGCTTTTTCTGTGTCCATTGAAATAATTGATGTCTTCTTCTTCAATTTTACGTGAGTGCATTATGTTAAACAGACGTCTCAAATTATTGAATGAGTATCTCCTCGGTATAAACCCCGTTTTATCCGGATTTATTAATTTACTAACATGTTTACCCAATCTTCTCGTTAGGGTCTTCGCTAATATTTTCTGACCTGTATTTAACAGTGCTATGGCTCTCTATGAACCAGGTTCTTCTAGATATTTATATTTTTTAGGTATAAGTGTAATAGTAGATTCGGCTAGTGTTTCTGGGAATGTCTGTTCCTTGAAAGCGTGTGTGTATAGTTTTTGTAAGCGTGGTGAGATTATCTCGTAAAATCTTTTGTAGAATTCATTCCCAAAGACATCCGGTCCTGGCGTTTTAGCGTTCTTCAACGAGTTTATTATTTCTTCTATTTCTTTGAACTGAACTCCTAATTCCTTTTGTTCCGACAGATTATGTTTTGGGAGTTTACAATTTTCTAAATAAATTAGGATTTCGTATTATCTGTTGAGGTTTTAGATGTATATACATGTTGATATAATTTAGCAAATCTTTATTAATGTCTTTGGGTAATGTTAACAATTCGCCTTTATCTGACTTTTGGTAATCGTATTTTCCTTTTCGCGACTTTTTCACCTGACGTGCAAGAAGTTTATGTGGTTTATCGCCGAATTCCAAATTTTCCTGTTTTGTAATTTGAAATTGCAGATAGAATTTAGTTTAGTTTCAATTTTAATATTATTATCTTATTATTTGTCTATGTTTGGGTCTTTAGCATTATCTATATCTAATTGTTTAATTTGTTCTACTAGCTGCATTTGTTCAGTATTATTCTTTTTTTTTGGAAAGCTTGATATGGAATTATAACTCATCTGATAAATGCCTTAAAAGCTTCCCATAATAAAGAAGGTGAAATACCTGGAGTATCGTTAGTCTAAAAAAGAATTACATCTGTTGTTTTAAATATGTATAACATTGTGGGTTGTTTAAAATTCGCGGGTTAAACCTCCAAAACTATTTTTTATTAGACATTCCTTCTACTTTTAAGAAAAAAGTTAGCGGTGATCAGAAAGTGATCAGAAATGAAGCTATTATGATATTTAGGAATAATTGAGTACGGCATTAATTTTGTATCCATTAGAAAATAGTCTATACGCGAATAAGTGTTATGTACCGTTGAGTAAAAAGAGTATTCCCTTCCAACTGGATTAGCAATCCTCCTTACGTCTGTTGTATTTTTGTTTTTTATACATGTATTTAGGTGTTCACTGGTTTTAGATATAATGTTGATCCTCTTTTGTTTCACAGATTTATCCAGATATGGATCTAAAACTCATTTGAAGTCTCCCCCAATTATCACATGTTGATAATTAAACTCTGAAATTATATCCAAAATGTTATTAAAGAATTGGGGAGGTGCTACATCTTGGCAGGACAGTTGCTCAGTTAATCCTGCATCCCTCTCTTCAACTGCATTCCTCAATTCGCTGCCATTTACCATGTACATCCTATTTTGAATTGTCCTGCCAAGATGTAGCACCTCACACTTATCAGCATTAAACTGCATTTGCCATCTTTCAGCCCACTCTTCCAAATGGCCTAAATCATTCCTGTGACATTGAACATTAACTCATGACATTTTCTTTTCATTCCCATTTTCAATTGCCGCCTCAACCACTGGGCAGGACAAATAACTCATGGTATTGTCATTTCGTTTCCATTTTGCACTGCAGTCTTAAGCACGGGGCCAGCCAAACAACTCATGGCATTTTAATTTCATTTCCATTTTGTATTGCAGTCTCAAGCACAGGGCACGCCAAACAACTCATGGCATTGGCATTTCATTTCAATTTTACATTGCAGTCTTAAGAACAGGGTAGGCCACACAACTCATGGCCTTGTCATTTCATTTCCATTTTAACCATATAACCATACAACAAAATACAGCACGGAAACAGGCAATCTCGGCCCTTCTAATCCGTGCCGAACACTTACTCTCATCTAGTCCCATCTACGTGCACTCAGACCATAATCCTCCATTCCTTTCCCGTCCATATACCTATCCAATTTATTTGTAAATGATAACATCGAACCTGCCTCCACCACTTCCACTGGAAGCTCATTCCACACAGCTACCACTCTTTGAGTAAAAATGTTCCCCCTCATGTTACCCCTAAACTTTTGTCCGTTAACTCTCAAATCATGTCCTCTTGATGGAATCTTCCCTACTCTCAATGGAAAAAGCTTGACTACCTCAACTCTGTATATCCCTCTCATAATTTTAAAGACCTCTATCAAGTCCGCCCTTAACCTTCTGCGCTCCAAAGAACAAAGACCTATCTTGTTCAACCTATCTCTGTAACAAGTGCTGAAACCCAGGCAACATTCCAGTAAATCTCCTCTGTTCTCTCTCTATTTTTTGACATCTTTCCCATAATTTGGCGACCAAAATTGTACACCACACTGCAGAATTGGCCTCACCAATGCCTTGCACAATTTTAACATTACATCCCAAATGATATACTCAATGCTCTGATTTTTAAAGACCATCACACCAAAAGCCTTCTTTACCACCCTATCTACACCTTCGGGGAACTATGCTCAGTTATTCCTAGATCCCTCTCTTCAACTGCATTCCTCAATTCGCAACCATTTACCATGTACATCCTATTTTGATTTGTCCTGCCAAGATGTAGCACCTCACACTTATCAGCATTAAACTCCATTTGCCATTTTTCAGCCCACTCTTCCAACTGGCCTAAATCTTGCCGGTGACATTGAAAATCAACTCACGACATTTTGTTTTAATTTCCATTTTCAATTGCCGTCTCAACCACAGGGCAGGACAAAGAACTCCTGGTATTGTAATTTCGTTTTCATTTTGCACTGCAGTTTTAAGCACGGGACTGGCCAAACTACTCATGGCATTTTCATTTCATTTCCATTTTGTATTGCAGCCTCAAGCACAGGACACGCCAAACAACTCATGGCTTTGTCATATCAATTGCATTTTGCATTGCAGTCTCCAGCACAGGTCTTGCCAAACAACTAATGGCATTGCCATTTAATTCCCATTTTTCATTGCAGTCTCAAGCACAAGGCAGGCCAAACAACTCAAAGCATTGTCATCTGATTTCCCTTTTGCATTGCAGTCTCCAACGCAGGACAGGCCAATCAACTCATGGCATTTTCTTTTCATTTCCGTTTTGCATTGCAGTCTCTAACACAGGGCAGGCCAGACAACTCATGGGATTGTCATGTTATTTCCATTTTGCATTGCAGTCTCAAGAACACGGTAGGCCATACATCACACGTTATTGTCATTTCATTTCCATTTTGTCTTGCAGTCTCAAGCACAGGGCAGGCAAAACAGCACATAGCATTGTCATTTCATTTACATTTTGCATTGCAGTCTCAAGCACAGGGCAGGCCAAACAACGCATTGCCTTGTCATTTCATTTCCACTTTCCATTGCAGACTCAAGCACGGGGCAGGCCACACAACTCATGACATTGTCATTTATTTTCCCTTTTGCATTGCAATCTCAAGCCCACGGCAGGTCAAACAACTCATGCCATTGTCATTTCATTTCCATTTTGTATTGAAGTCTCAAGCACAGGGCACGAAAAACAACTCAAGGCATTTTCATATCAATTCGATTTTGCATTGCAGTCTCAAGCACAGGTCTTGCCAAACAACTCATGCCATTGTCATTTAATTTCCATTTTGCATTGCAGCCTCAACCACAGGGCAGGCCGAACAACTCGTGGCATTGTCATTTAATTTCCCTTTTGAATTGCAGTCTCAAACGCACGACTGGCCAAACAACTCATGGTATTTTCATTTCATTTCCGTTTTGCATTGCAGTCGCTAGCACAGGGCAGGCCAAACAACTCATGGCATTGTCATTTCATTTCCATTTTACATTCCAGTCTTAAGAACAGGATAGGCCACACAACTCATGGCATTGTCATTTCATTTGCATTTTGCCTTGCAGTCTCAAGCACAGGGCAGGCCAAACAGCACATGGCATTGTCATTTCATTTCCATTTCGCATTGCAGTCTCAAGCACAGGGCAGGCCAAACAACTCATGATATTGTCATTTCATTTCCATTTTAACAATATAACCATATAAAAAAATTAGCACGGAAACAGGCCATCTCGGACATTCTAGTCCGTGCCGAACACTTACTCTCACCTAGTCCCATCTATGTGCACTCAGACCATAACCCTCCATTTATTTCCCGTCCACATACCTATCCAATGTATTTGTAAATTATAAAATCGAACCTGCCTCCACCAGTTCAACTGTAAGCTCATTCCACACAGCTACCATTCTTTGAGTAAAGAAGTTCCCCCTCATGTTACCCCTAAACTTTTGTCCCTTAACTCTCACATCATGTACTCTTGATTGAATCTTCCCTATTCTCAATGGAAAAAAGCTTTACGTCAACTCTGTCTATCCCTCTCATAATTTTAAAGACCTCTATCAAGTCCGCCCTTAACCTTCTGCGCTCCAAAGAATAAATACCTATCTTGTTCAACTCATCTCTGTAACAGGTGCTGAAACCCAGGCAACATTCCAGTACATCTTCTCTGTACTCTCTATATTTTGTTGACATCTTTCCTATAATTTGGCCACCAAAATTGTACACCATACTCCAGAATTGGCCTCCCCAATGCCTTGTACAATTTTAACATTACAACCCAACTTCTATACTCAATGCTCTGAATTTTAAAGACCATCACTTCAAAACCTTTCTTTACCACACTATCTACATGAGATTCCACCTTCGGGAAACTATGCTCAGTTAATCCTGTATCCCTCTCTTCAACTGCATTCCTCAATTCGCTACCATTTACCATGTACATCCTATTTTGAATTGTCCTGCCAAGATGTAGCACCTCACACTTATCAGCATTAAACTGCATTTGCCATCTTTCAGCCCACTCTTCCAAATAGCCTAAATCTTTCCCGTGACTATGAAAATCAACTCATGACATTTTCTTTTCATTTACATTTTCAATTGCCGTCTCAACCACAGGGCAGGACAAATAACTCATGGTATTGTCATTTCGTTTCCTTTTTGCATTGCAATCTTAAGCACGGGGCTGGCCAAACAACTCATGGCATTTCCATTTCATTTCCATTTTACCACATTTGTAAATCTGGGTAGTCATAATTCTACATGCTTGGACATTGTGTGTGGTGTACCACAGGGGTCAGTGCTGGGCCCAAAATTATTTATCATGTACATAAACGATATTTGTAATGTGTCCAATGTCTTGAGGCTGGTTTTGTTTGCAGATGATACAAATATGTTTTGTTCTGCGGAAAATTTAAAACAGCTATTGGATAAAATAATAAAAGAAATGGATAAATTGAAAATATGGTTTGAAAGGAATAAAATTTCATTAAATCTGAGTAAAACTAAAATAATGTTATTTGGTAATTGTAGAATAAATACACTAGTAAGTATAAAGATAAATGGGGTTGAAGTTGAAAGAGTGCATGAAAATAAATTTCTTGGGGTTATAATTGACGATAAAATAAGCTGGAAATCACATATTAAACGTTAAATTAAAATTGTCAAAAAGTATCTCTGTATTATACAAAGCCAAGCAAGCTCTGGATTACAAATCACTCCGTATTCTTTATTGTTCATTAATTTTACCCTACTTAAATTATTGTGCAGAAGTCTGGGGTAATAACTATAAAAATTCGATACACTCATTAACCATGATGCAAAAAACAGCAATTCGTATTATCCATAATGCTAAGTATCTGGGTCTTACGAATCCATTCTTTTTAGAGTCAAAATTATTAAAATTAGAAGATTTGGTTACATTCAAAACAGCTCAGATAATGTTTAGGGCCAAAAATAAAAATTTCCCTGGAAACATTCAAAAATTATTTAACGAGCGTGTGGGGGTTATAATTTAAGAGGAATATTTAACTTTAAGAAACAAAGTGTCCGTACGACTAGAAATACCTTTTGTATTTCGGTTTGTGGAGAAGGAGTGTGGAATAAATTGAACGGGGAATTAAAGCAATGCACAAACATGAATCATTTTAAAATGATATATAAAAAAATAATTTTCAAGGGGTGCAGGGATGGAGGGGATGGTTGACAAGTGGGGGTTAATGTTTATCTATTGCTTTACTATTGTTTACTTATGTTTGGGTACTTCAGATATGAAGTTTGTATGTGCATAATAGTTGT
This sequence comes from Amblyraja radiata, assembly GCF_010909765.2. NCBI lineage: Eukaryota > Metazoa > Chordata > Chondrichthyes > Rajiformes > Rajidae > Amblyraja > Amblyraja radiata. The sequence goes on along the minus strand of NC_045998.1, from coordinate 4,986,677 downwards.
ATGTATATATATGTCTGTAGGTATTATGGGAAATTGCCTAGGGTAGTATTATTATTATTAATTAATTGATTTTTAAACATGGTAGAAGTGTTGGGGAATAGGGGTGAGATTTAATACGTTATTCTTCTTCTCACTCCTTTTCGAGCTTGTACAGACACATTGGAACTTTGCTTTTGTTCTTTTCATTGCTTTGTAAATATTGATTGTAATGTCCAATTGTTTGATAATTTCGATTTTGTTACTATTAATGTCTTTAATGTCTTTACTTGTCCGGAATAAGTAAATAAATAAATACATATATAAATAGATAAATAGATAAATAAATAAATAAATAAATAAATACATTTTGTATTGCAGTCTCCAGCAAAAGGGCACGCCAAATAACTCATGGCATTGTCATATCAATTGCATTTTGCATTGCAGTCTCCAGCACAGGTCTTGCCAAACAACTAATGACATTGTAATTTAATATCTATTTTGCATTGCAGCCTCAAGCACAAGGCAGGCCAAACAACTCATGGCATTGTCATTTCAGTTCCCTTTTGCATTGCAGTCTCCAACGCAAGGCAGGCCAAACTACTCATAGCATTTTCATTTCATTTCCGTTTTGCACTGCAGTCTCCAGCACAGGGCAGACCAGACAACCAATGGCATTGTCATGTTATTTCCATTTTGTATTGCACTCTCAAGAACACGGTAGGCTATACATCACACGGCATTGTATTTTCATTTCCATTTTGCATTGCAGTCTCACGCACCGGGCAGGCCAAATAACTCATGGCATTGTCATTTCATTTCCATTTTGCTTTGCAACCTCACGCACAGGGCAGGCCAAACAACTCAAGACATTTTAATTTAATTTCTATTTCTCAATCCAGTCTCAAGTACAAGGCAGGCCAAACAACACATGGCATTGTCATTTCATTTCCATTTTGCATTGTCGTCACAAGCACAGGGCAGGCCAAATAAATCATGGCATTTTCATTTCATTTCCTTTTTGCATTGCAGTCTCACGCACAGGACAGGCCAAATAACACATGGCATTGTCATTTCATTTCTATTTTGCTTGCAGTCTTAAGCACAGGGCAGGCCTAACAACTCATGGCATTGTCATTTCATTTCCACTTTGCATTGCAGACTCAAGCACGGGGCAGGCGAAACAACTCATGACATTGTCATTTAATTTCCTTTTTGCATTGCAATCTCAAGCACACGGCAGCCCGAACAACTCATGCCATTGTCATTTCATTTCCATTTTGCATTGCAGTCTCAAGTACAGTGCAGGCTAAACAACTAATGGCATTGTCATTTAATTTCCATTTTGCATTGCGGCCTCAAGCACAGGGCAGGCCAAACAACTCTTGGCATTGTCATTTCATTTACCATGTGAATTGCCGACTCAAGCACAGTGCTGGCCAAAGAACACGTGGCATTTTCATTTCTTTTTCATTTTGCATTGAATTCTCAAGTACAGGGCAGGCCATAGAACTCATGGCATTGCTATTTCATTTCCATGTTACATTGCAATCTCAAGCACAGGGCACGGCAAACAACTCAAGGCATTGTCATTTCATTTCATTATTGCATTGTATTCTCAAACATAGAAACATAGAAACATAGAATATAGTTGCAGGATTAGGCAATTCGCCTCTTCGTGCCTGCATCGCCATGCAATATGATTATGGCTGATCATCCAACTCAGTATCCTGTACCTACCGTCACTTCAGACCCCCTGATCCCTTTAGCCACAAGGGCCACATCTAACTTCCTCTTAAATATAGCCAATGAACTGGCCTCAACTACCTTCTGTGGCAGATAATTCCAGAAATGTACCACTCCCTGTGTGACAAATGGATTTCTCATCTCGGTCCTTATCCTTAAACTGTGACCCCTTCTTCTGGACTTCCCCAACATCGGGACCAATCTTGCTGCATCTAGGCTGTCAACCCCCTTAAGAATGTTGTACGTTTCTATAAGATCCCCCCTCAATCATCTAAATTCGAGCGAGTACAAGCCGAGTCTATCTGGTATTTCTTCATTCGAAAGTCCTGACATCCCAGGAATCAGTCTGTTGAACCTTCTCTGCACTCCCTCTATGGCAAGAATGTATTTCCTCTGATTAGGAGACCAAAACAGTACGCAGTACTCCAGGGGTGGTCTCACCAAAACACTGTACAACAGCAGTAGATCCTCCCTGCTACTATACATAAATCATTTTGCTATGAATGCTAACATACCATTCGCTTTCGTCACTGCCTGCTGCACCTGCATGCCTACTTTCAATGATTGGCGTACCATGACATCCAGGTCTCGTTGCATCTCCACTTTTCCTAATCTGCCACCATTCAGATAACAGTCCCCTTTCCTGTTTTTGCCACCACAGTGGATAACCTCACATTTTTCCACATTATACTGCATCTGCCATGCATTTGCCAACTCACCCTACCTATCCAAGTCACCTTGCAGCCTCCTAGCATCTTCCTCACAGCAAACACTGCCCCCCCAGCTTTGATCCGCAAACTTGGAGATGTTGCATTCAATTCCTTCGTCCGGATCATTAATATATATTGTAAATCGCTGTTGCCCCAGCACTGATCCTTGCGGTACCCCACTAGTCACTGCCTGCTATTCTGAAAAGGACCCGTTTACTCCTACTCTTTGGTTCATGTCTGCCAGCCAGTTCTCTAACCATATCAATACTGAACCCCCAATACCGTGTGCTTTAAGTTTGCATACTAATGTCTTATGTGGGACCTTCTCGAAAGCCTTCTGAAAGTTCAGATAAAACACATCCACTGGTTCTCCCTTTTGCACTACTAGTTACATTCCAAATGTGCTGCTATCCCATCTTTAATAACTGACTCTAGCATTTCCCCCACTACCGATGTTTGACTAACTGGTCTGTAATTCCCCATTTTCTCTCTCCCTCCCTTTTTAAAACGTGGGTTTATATTAGCTACCCTCCAATCCTCAGGAACTACTCCAGAATGTAAAGAGATTTGAAAAATTATCACTAATGCATCGACTATTTCTGGGGCAACTTCCGCAAGTACTCTGGGATGCAGCCGGTCTGGCCCTGGGGATTTATCGGTCACTAATCCATTCAATTTGCCTATCACCAGTTCCGGGCTAACCTGGATTTCACTCAGATCCTCCATCTCATTTGACCCCCGGTCCCCTGCTATTTCCGGCAGATTATGCATGTCTTCATTAGTGAAGACAAAACCAAAGTAGTTATTCAATTGGTCTGCCATGTCCTTGTTTCCCATGATAATTGTCTATATTGAAGTATTTTGAGTATTGAGGAGTATTGTGTTCAATTTGGAGACAATGCTAATGGAGGGTTATAGATGAACTGGAAAGAATTACAAAGATGATTTACGGGGATGTTTCCAGAAAAGAGGGCTTGAGTTATAGGATTTACAGACTGGGACTATTTCTGCAAGTGCAAGAGGATGAGATGTGCTCGCATAGACGTAAATGCAGTCATTGAGGAAATATATATAATAAATGCACAGTCCTTTATCCGGAGTAGATAAATCAAGGACCAGGAGACATGCAGTAATTTTCAGGTGAGAATGTAAATTTTCAATATGAGCCTGAGTGGCATCATTTCTACCCAATAGGCGGCGTGTAGTCAGACGAGCTGCCAGTGAAGTTGTTAAGGCAACAACTTAAAAACATTTGGACAGGTATATATTTTAGAACATGTTTGGAGAGCTTTGGGTTAAACACGGGCACGGGCGATTAGTGTAGGAAGGTCAACTTGTTATGCAATTATTACGCTCACCGGACGGTCCTGTTACCTGTATGGGACTCTCTAACTCTAAGACGTATGATTATCTCGGCTGCAAACTCACAAATCATAACATCTACGTTTCTGTATAAATCATCAATACAATGGGCGGCACGGTGCGCAGCGGTCGATTTGCTGCCTTACACTGAATGCAGCGCCAGGAGGTCCGGGTTCGATCCCGACTGCGGGTGCAGTCTGTACGGAGTTTGTCCGTTCTCCCTGTGACCTGCGTGGCTTTTCTAGAGATATGCGTTCCTCCCACACTCCAATGACATAGACGTGCACGTGTATAGGTTAATTGGCTTGTTAAATATAAAAACAAATCCCTAGTGGTGGTAGGATAGCGTAAATATGCAGCGATTGCTGGTCGGCGCGGATCCGGTTTGCAGGAATGAACTCCATATGCTGTTTAAAACCGAAGGTAGTCATAAAAGGCTGGAGTAGCTCAGCTGGACAGGCAGCATCTCTAGAGAAATTGAATGGATGGTTTCGGGTCGAGATTCTTCCCGAAATGTCACCCATTTATTTTCTCGAGAGATGTTGGCTGTCCTGATAAGTTACTTCAGCATTATTTGTCATTCTGTCATGGAGTTATAGGACGGAGCAACAGACCCTTCCGTCCGACTCGTCCATATCGATCGTGTCTAAGCAGGACACGTTTTCCCACCTGTCGAGTATACATCCCTCTAATAATTTCATGTCCATATACCTATTCCAGTGTTTTTACATATTGTTTTTGTCCTTGCCTCAATTCTTATTCTGACATTTTCATTCATCTACGCACCATCTTTTGTGTCAAAATGATGCCCTCGGTTCATTAATGTCTCCCACCTCTCACTTGAATCTTCTGACGTCTAGTTTCCCAGTCCTGTGAAAAAGACTGTGCTTTCACACTAATTATTCGCCTCATACTTCAGGCGTTCATGCCATCTGCAAGTCCACCAATCATACAAAGTAGAAATAAAAAATGTATCTGGATGTGAACCACAACGGCCTGTGCGTATGGGAGGTAGACCTACCCTGCCTAACGTGCCCCGCCTGAGTTAGGGGTAACCCAATATAGCTAGCATTACTCCCAATAGGACGTCACTGACACATTGGGCAATTGTAACATGACCTCCCAACTTTAGGAAACATTATTCCCTGATTGTCGCACAGCTTTCAATAAGGCGTCTCCGCCACCATATCTACATGCGATGACATATTCAAACTGAAGTTCATTATAAGACTACTATTTTATTGGTGAATTTGCTGATGGCTTGAAAGCAACAATTAGTTCTCGTTGTAATAAAGAAGGCAAAAGCGAATTTAAAAGCTATCAAAATATTATGTGGGCATACGCGATTATTCTGCAACGCGAGTTTACAGAGTTAGGAAGAAGAGTGAAAAGCACGACCTCTAGGGTGGTTATCTCGGGATTGCTTCCAGTATTTCGTGCGAGTGAGGGCATGGAGAAGGAAATAGGGGATCAGAATGTGTGGCTGGGGCCTGGTGCAGGGAGAAATGATATATAGACCACTGGGATCTCTTCTTGGGTAGGGTGACTTGTACAAGGAGACGGGTTGCACCTTAACTTGAGGGGAGACATATTTCTGGCAGGCATGATTTCTAGTGTTACATGTGTGGGTTTAAACTAAATAGTGTGCGGAAGAGATTGAAACAATGGAAGTATAATGTTGTAGTTAAAGGGGAAGTGATTGCAGGAAAATTTACAAAATATACCGATTTAATGGGAAGGAGAGTACGAGTAAGGACAAGCGAGTAAGGTCAGCGACTTTTCAGAAACGACTAGAGGTGGAAGAGGCTGCGTTTATATTTGATCGAAGCGCAGAGAACCAGGACCGTTAAAATAAATCGTAACTATGCGAAACATAGATAGGGTGATATATATGAAGCAATTTGCATCACAGTACTTAAAACGTGAGGCCATGGATTAACGCGTTATTAAGCATAGAGCGGGATGCGAGGAGGCGTTTATTGATATCTGTGAGTTCGAAGGTTGTGGTGGAGGCAGAAATCCCCACGGTATTTGGAAAATACTCACCCTATACTCATGACTACGTAGCCGGTCACAGTGCGATCTCCATCATCAGGTTCGCTGACGACACCAATTTTGTGGGACGTATCACTGATGGGGATGAGTCAGATTATAGAAGATAGATCGAGCAACTGTCCATATGATGCCAGCACAATAACCTGGCCCTCAACACCAGCAAAACCAAGGAACGGATTCTGGACTTTGGAAGGAGTAGGATGGGGACCCACAGCCCCGTTTATATCGGATGGTTGAAAGGGTCAAGAGCTTCAAATTCCTGGGCGTGCACATCTTTGAGGATCTGTCAAGGTCCGAGAACACTAATGCAATTATCAAGATAGCTCATCAGCGCCTCTACTTGGTGAGAAGACTACGCAGAGTCGGTTTGTCAAGGAAGACTTTCTCTAACTTCTACAGGTGCACAGTAGAGAGCATGCTGACCGATTGCATCGTGTGTTGGTTCGGCAACTTGAGCGCTCTGGAGAAGAAAAGTCTACAAAAAGTAGTAAACACTGCCCAGTCCATAATTGGCCCCGACCTTCCTTCCATCGAGGGAATGTATCGCAGTCGATGTCTCAAAAAGGCTGGCACTTTCATCAAAGACCCACACCATCCTGGCCACACACTCATCTCCCTGCTACCTTCAGGTAGAAGTTACAGGAGCCTCAAGACTGCAACAACCAGGTTCAGGAATAGCTACTCCCCACAGCCATCAGGCTATTTAACCTGGCTCGGAAAAACACTGCTTTCTTTGCTACAAATACATCGGTAGATAACCATATAACCATATAACAATTACAGCACTGAAACAGGCCATATCGACCCTTCTAGTCCGTGCCGAACACGTATTCTCCCCTAGTCCCATATACCTGCGCTCAGACCATAACCCTCCATTCTTTTCCTGTCCATATAACTATCCAATTTATTTTTAAATGATAAAAACGAACCTGCCTCCACCACCTTCACTGGAAGCTCATTCCACACAGCCACCACTCTCTGAGTAAAGAAGTTCCCCCTCATATTACCCCTAAACTTCTGTCTCTTAATTCTCAAGTCATGTCCCCTTGTTTGAATCTTCCCTACTCTCAGTGGGAAAAGCTTATCCACGTCAACTCTCTCTATCCCTCTCATCATTTTAAAGACATCTCTCAAGTCCCGCCTTAATTTTCTGCGCTCCAAAGAATAAAGCCCTAACTTGTTCAACCTTTCTCTGTAACTTAGTTGCTGAAACACAGGCAACATTCTAGTAAATCTACTCTGTACTCTCTCTATTTTGTTAACATCATTCCTATAATTAGGCGCCCAAAATTGTACCCCATACTCCAGAATTGGCCTCACAAATGCCTTGTACAATTTTAACATTACATCCCAACTTCTATACTCAATGCTCTGATTTATAAAGGCCAGCACACCAAAAGCTTTCTTTACCACCCTATCTACATGAGATTCCACTTTCAGGGAACTGTGCACAGTTATTCCCAGATCCCTCTGTTCACCTGCATTCTTCAATTCCCTACCATTTACCATGTACGTCCTATTTTGATTTGTCCTGCCAAGGTGTAGCACCTCACACTTATCAGCATTAAACTCCATCTGCCATCTTTCAGTCCACTCTTCCAACTGGCACAAATCTCTCTGTCGCCTTTGAAAATCTACTTCATTATCCACAACCGCACCTATCTTAGTATCATCTGCATACTTACTAATCCAATTTACCACACCATCATCCAGATCATTGATGTACATGACAAACAACAGTGGACCCAACACAGATCCCTGTGGCACCCCACTTATCACTGGCCTCCAACCTGACAAACAACCATCCACCATTACGCTCTGGCATCTCCCATTCAGCCACTGTTGAATCCATCTTGCTACTCCACCATTAATACCCAACCATTGAACGTTCTTAACCAACCTTCCAGGAGGAACCTTGTCAAAGGACTTACTGAAGTCCATATATACAACATCCACTGCTTTACCCTCATCAATTTCCCGAGGAACATCTTCAAAAAATTCAAGAAGATTAGTCAAACATGACCTTCCAGGCACAAATCCATGTTGACTGTTCCTAATCAGTCCCTGTTTATCCAGATGCTTATATATATTATCTCTAAGTATCCTTTCCATTAATTTGCCCAACACTGACGTCAAACTAACAGGTCTATAATTGCTAGGTTTACTCTTAGACCCCTTTTTAAACAATGGAACAACATGCGCAGTACGCCAATCCTCCGGCACTTTTCCCGTTTCTAATGACATTTGAAATATTTCTGTCATAGCCCCTGCTATTTCCACACTAACTTCCCTCAGTGTCCTAGGGAATATCCTGTCCGGACCTGGAGACTTTTCCACATTTATATTTCTCAAAAGTGTCAGTTCTTCCTCTTCTTTGAATCTCATAGTTTCCATAGCTACACTACTTGTTTCCCTTACCTCACATAATTCAATATCCTTCTCCTTGGTGAATGCCGAAGAAAAGAAATTGTTCAATATCAAAAATCTCAACCCTAGGTCCAGTTCTGACCCTCTCCATAATTATATTGAAACTAATGCTATTGTGATCACTGGTCCCGAACTGTTCCCCAACGCATACCTCTGCCACCTGACCCGTCTCATTTCCTAACAGGAGGTCCAGCACCGCCCCTTCTCCAGTAGCTACTCCTATGTATTGCTGCAAAAAACTATCCTGCACACATTTTAGAAACTCCAACCCATCCAGCCCATTTACAGAAAGTGTTTTCCAGTCTATGTGTTGAAAATTGAAATCTCCCACAATTACTACCTTGTGCTTACTACTACTATCTGCAATCTCCTTACATATTTGCTCATCCAATTCTCGCTCCCCATTTGGCGGTCTATAATACACCCCTATAAGTGTTGCTACCCCTTTCCCATTTCTCAGTTCCACCCAAATAGCCTCCCTAGACGAGCCCTCTAATCTATACTGCCAAAGCACTGCTGTAATATCTTCCCTGATAAGCAACTCCTCCACCTCTTGCCCCTCCAATTCTATCACACCTGAAGCAACGAAATCCTGGAATATTTAGTTTCCAATCCCAGCCCTCCTGCAACCATGTTTCACTGATCGCCACAACATCATACTTCCAGGTGTCAATCCAGGCTCTAAGTTCATCCACCTTTCTTAAAATGCTCCTAACATTAAAATATACACATTTAAGAAACCCACCCTCTCTTATTCTCTGTTTATTGTCTTTTTCTTCTCTCTCCACTACATTTTGGGTCAGAGTGCTACCATTATCTGCCTTCTGCCTCACACACTGACTGCTAGCTTTCCCAATTTGAGTCCCTCCCCCCAACCATACTAGTTTAAAGTCTCCCCAGTAGCCTTTGCAAATCTCCCCGCCAGGATATTGGTCCCCCTCGAGTTCAAGTGCAACCCGTCCTTTCTGTACAGGTCGCACCTTCCCCAAAATACGTCCCAATGATCCATAAACTTGAATCCATACCCACTGCACCAGTCCCTCATCCACTCATTTATCCTCCATCTCGCTCGATTCCTACTCTCACTGTCGCGTGGCACAGGCAGTAATCCTGAGATTGTTACCTTTGCAGTCCTTCTCCTTAACTCTCTACCTAACTCCCTAAATTCTTCTTTCAGGACCTCTTCTCTTTTTTTTACCTATGTCTTTGGTACCTATATGTACCACAACTTCAGGCTCCTCTCCCTCCCATTTCAGGATTTATTGGACCCGTTCAGACACATCCCTGACCCTGGCACCAGGGAGGCAAACTACCATCCGGGTCTCTTGTCTGCGTCCACCGAATCGCCTATCCGACCCCCTGACTATAGAGTCCCCTATTACAATTGCCCTCCTCTTCTTTTCCTTAACATTCTGAGCAACAGGACCGGTCTTTATGCCAGAGGCCCGGCCGCTGTCGCTGCCCCCAGGTAGGCTGTCTCCCCCATCCCTGCTCAAACATGAGTACTTATTTTCAAGGTGTACAGCCACCGGGGTACTCACCAGTCCCTGCCTCTGCCCGTTGCCCTTCCTAAGTGTGACCCAGTTTTCTGTCTCCCGTGGTCTTGGAGTGACCACCTCCATGTAACTCCTATCTATGACCTCCTCGCTCTCCCTGAGCAGACAGAGGTCATCGAGTTGCTGTTCCAGGTTCCTAACACGGTCCCTTAGGAGCCCCATCTCGACGCACATGGCGCAGATGTGGACGGATGGAGGGCACTCAGACTCCATGACCTCCGACATCTGACATCCAGAACAGTAAACTGCCCTGGCCCTCATTCTCCCCCTTAACCGAATATAATAAAGCTTACCCGGGATACAAGCCAATCAGCTGCTTCCTCTAATCCTGTAACGGCTGATTCCTCTAGTCCGTTCGACCAATCAGAGGCTTCCACCAGCCCCCTTAATTTGAAGTGTGATCTGCGAATGGAACGTTGCAGATTTTGATAGTCCTCCCTCTGCAACGGCTCCCGGGCCTCTGTTGAAACAAAGCCCGCGATGGGTTTTTTTTCTAACTCAGCACACGAAGGTCGCTCCTCCCTTTGTAACGGCTCCCGGGCCTCTGTTGAAACAAGCCCCGCGATGGGTTTTTTAACTCACCAGACGAAGGTAGCTCCTCCCTCTGTAACGGCTCCCGGGCCTCTGTTGAAACAAGCCCCGCGATGGGGTTTTTAACTCACCACACGCGGGTCGCTCCTCCCTCTGTAACGGCTCCCGGGCCTCTGTTGAAACAAGCCCTGCGATGGGGGTTTTAAGTCACCACACGAAGGTCGCTCCTCCCTCTGTAACGGCTCCATGGCCTCTGTTGAAACAAGCCCCGCGATGGGGTTGCTAACTCACCACACGAAGATCGCTCCTCCCTCTGTAACGGCTCCCGATGCTCCTGAACATATCATCAGTGATGTAACCTGGGGTCATTGGGTGTTTCGGGTCTTTCAACATCAGACACCCTCACCAAGGCGACCCATCCGTGGTTCATCAGACCACGACTTGTGTTCAGGTGGCATTCGATCCTTCCCATGGACCTCCTCTCCTGATCCAGAGCCATCTCGAAGTCTTCTCCGCTGCCTCTGTGGTGTTCTTGATGGCCTTTCTCCTCACCACTCAGTTTATGCCCAGAGCACTCAAGGCTTTGTAGAGCGACTGCCCTGTAAAACCTCTGCAGCCAACCTCGATGGGCATACACCTTGCCTTCCAGTCCTGCTTGTGGCAGTCTATGACCAGCTCATCATACTTGGTCATATTCCTCGCGTGGACCTCCTCCAGACGGTCCTCCCACGGCACAGTCAGTACCAACAAGACGATGTTTTTGGTCGCCTCTGAGACCAGGAGGATATCTGGCCTCAGGGTGGTCGTGGCAATGTGCCGTGGGAACTTCAGCTGTTTCACCAGGTCTACGGAAAGCTGCCAGTCCTGCGCAGTTGCCAGGATTCCTGACTGATTCCTAGCTGCTGTGGTTTTTAGCAGCTGCACTCCGGCCTTCACGAAGGTGATCATCTGGGTGGTGGGGCGTTCTCTCTACAGCTGCTGATTCCCATGCTGATGGCTTCTGCAATGGGTTTAAGAACCTGTTCGTGACGCCATGTGTACCGGCCCTGCCCGGGAGCCTTTGGGCAACAGCTCAGGATGTGCTCCAACGTCCCCTTGCCTGAGCATTGCGAGCAATCTGGAGTTTCCGCTTTGCCCCAGATGAAGAGGTTCGATGGGCTGGGCAGGACACCATACACTGCCTGGACCAGGAACTTGATGCGCTGTGGTTCAGCCAGCCAGAGCTCAGTCCATGTGACTTTTCGGTCCATGGCCTGCTCCCACCTTGTCCAGGCTCCCTGCTGCCTCAATCCAACTGCTCTGGTAGACCTCTCCTCTTCCACCACTGCCCTCACTTCCTCATGGACCAGCCTGCGCCTCTCCTTCCCCTTGGCCTTTTCAAACTGGGGAGATGGGGAGATTCCCAGGCCAGCTCTTCCCCGAGTCACTGCTCCCACCAGAACTCTGTGGCGTATCCGAGACTCTGCCTGCAGCACGTCTTCGCCGGTTCTCCATTTTCTCCCAGTTTTCACCTCCACCCCTGCTTGAGCCATATTGGGGTCGCTGGGGTCCCTGTACAGCGTCACCTGTACAGGGACTCCAGTAAAGCGCTTCGAAAGGCTGGTCCTCTCCCACATCAAATCCAGCATCCTTGCCTCACTGGACTCTCATCAATTTGCATACAGGGCAAATAGAGCAACAGAGGATGCCATCTCTCTGGCTCTTCACACTGTCCTGACTCACCTGTACAGACAGGGCACGTACGTGAGGATGCTGTTCATTGACTATATCTCTGCATTCAATACGGTCATCCCTACCAAGCTCACCACTAAACTCCACCAGCTGGGCCTCAGCTCGCCGATATGCAATTGGATCCTGAATTTTCTGACAGAGCGACCGCAGGCAGTGAGACTGGGCCCGCACCTTTCCTCCACTATCACCCTGAGCACCGGCACACCACAGGTCTATGTACTAAGCCCCATGCTCTACTCCCTCTTCACTCACGACTGTGTTCCTGCATTCGACACCAACACCATCGTGAAGTTTGCAGCCGACACAACAGTGATTGGGCGGATCACCAACGGTGATGAAACACAATACAGAGCGGAGGTGCAGAACCTGGCGGACTGGTGCGCACGTAACAACCTGTCACTAAACACGTCCAAGACCAAGGAGCTGATTATTGACTTCTGGAGGTCCCATAATGGAGAATAGTAAGATTAAACGAGAACATACCAGTTTGAAGTTTGATCTTTATTTTGTGAGGACGTTGAGGGACTACGTGAAGAACCCCGCTAGGACGCATGCGTGGCATTCTTCAAAGCAGCGGTGTGGAATCACAGATAAATATAATGACTAAACATAGTAAGATTAGACAACAGATACCAGTTCAGACTATGATCAAGGGTGGGACCGGAGGGCACGTAGTCCCTCAACGCTCCTCCACATAAAATAAAGATCAAACTTCAAACTGGTAAGTTATCGTGTAATCTTACTATTTTACTTCGGAGTCACGTGAGTGACTACGTGAAGATTTTAAAGCTCTGTGATTTCATGCCGTGGAACGAGTCCATGCATCACATCTGCCTTGATTTTTTGGGGGAATAGAGTTAACATCATTTGACATCAATACGGTATCGAAATCCAACAGTAAAAATATTAACGCCAATTATTGCCCCTATTTATGGGGATATTATATTACAGAACATAAATTTGTTTCTGTAAATGTTTCAGGTTCAATGACTGGTTTGTTATAAAGCCGTTGGAAAGTTCCTCCGTTGTCCATCCTGCTGTCTTGAGGATTTGGTCAATTGGTACGTCCAACTTCATAGCTGCCAATGTAGCTGCAGCCCTGGTGGAGTGAGATTTGAAATGCTAGTTTCAACTCCAGCCTATTTAGGACTTGTTTTAGCCATCTAGAGATGGTCTGGACTGTCACTGTTATGAATGGCTGTTAGTAGCTGATTAAAGTGACATTTCTTCCCTCTGATGATCTTAGTATACTTCATGAATGATAGTAAGTGAGTTATTATACAGAGACGACCATCTGTAGGCTCTGAATTCTGTTTTTAGGCGTGTTGACCCCTGTCTGTTCTGTATGACTATTCCCTGATGTAAACCTTAAATTCCAGATGAATTAATCATGTTGTCCAACCTTATTTTCTGTGGCGACTGGACCCTTTGTGGCGTGACCAGGACCATCAGCATGACTGTTTTCATAGTCAGTTTCCGTAGGAACAGAGCTGTAGCTGGAGACCAGTTTCTTAACATGGTCAGTACAATGCTCACATCCCATATTTGGGAGTACCTGGTTCTTGGGGACTAATTCTAAAAATGCCCCTCGTGAGTTTGTTTACCAGGGTTTGTCCCAGGTATATTGACAGAGCACTTCTGGCGCAGTTGATGGCACTATGACTGAGCATCTCATAGTAATGGAGGCTTGCCAGGAATTCCAGAACAGACGGGATATTCATAGATCTGTGGGTGATGATTATAGTTGTGACAGTACTTCCCATACTAGATGATACCAAGTACTGATTTTTGGGTGGACTCTCTGTGACCCGCTGAAATAATTCCGCATACGGTCCGTCAGGCCTAGGTGTAGAAGAGGTGCTTACAAATCTAAATAAATAGGTTAATATATAATAGTGACATGGGTAACTCCCCTTGTAGCGGGAAAACCCAGTAAGTTAGGTATATGATGGATGGTGACGTATGATTCTGACCCATGTTGATATCACCAGTACCCATGGTTGCGTAGGACAATCAGGTATTATCAAGAGTCGAGACGTGGAGTCTATTGTTTCTTCCTAAATACCCGACTGATGAGGCAAAGGGAGGGATGCATAAATGATCCCCCAATCAGCGAAGATACATCTGAACCACTGCCCCAGGTTCTGGTTCCCAAGAACATAATTTGATAACTGGTAAGAGCATGGATGTGAATAGGTCGTTATCTGGTGTTCCATACCGGCTGTTCCAGCAATACATATTTATCCAAGATCCATACAGAGTTTTTTGACTTAGCGTGACCTGTTGTCTGCCACTAAATTCAGTTTCCCTGGTAGTTGGAAGCTGATATCCAATCTCTATCTGGATACGCTATTAATCCAGATTAATAGAGACAATAACTCTAAGACTATTGCCTCCATCACAGTGAGGAGGTGCCCGGTGAACTCACCACGGCGGATGCCAGCCTGTGTCCATTGTGTGTTGCTATTATTACATGTATGGCTCCAGGCAACAACATCTCGTTCAGACCGAAAGGTCTGATTGACAAGAAAGGATTTAATTCAATTCAATTCACAAATAGTGTTGGCCAGATAGTCACATGGTGTCGATATGTTTCTACCCATATGGTTGACATATGCTACCCCGGTGGTGTTGTCAATTTGTAGATTAACATACTGGTGATATAACCCAAAACAATATGACTTAAAGCCATGAATAGCTCTCACTTCCCCAGGTATATATGCCCAACGTTAGTAGTGATGCCTCCTGAGCATTTCAATCCAAGGCCCATCAGTATGTGGTTCCATAGACGGGTAACTGTGTTTGGTTAGGAACAATGCCTAATGTATGTTCCCCCATTTTTGTACCATAGCGGCCTCTGTTGGTTGCTTCATTAGTCTGTCAGAATGACCCCCACATTATTTCTTGAGTGACGAGTGTTACGTTCTGTACTATGATTATGTAAAGGTCCGATATCATGTGGCTGTCACACAGCCCCTAATGCCAATTATTCTACTACCAGTCTGATGGATGGTTTAGTTTCCTGGAATCCTCCATAAAGGCTGTACCCTTTCTTACGGCAAAGTTACTGCCATGTGAAGTGTGTTAACGGTGGACCGCAGACGATCTGTTGCGTTAAATACATCTGTGGGCGCCTCCAATGAGTACTATATAGCAAGCATATTTTAATACCATGCTTGCCATGTTGTACCCTAGGGTCAATACCTTAGTTGCACCAGAGGTTCCCATCTGCAATGAATATAAAGTACGAAGTATACACATTAGTCAATCTAAGATGAAGTGGCAACCACCTCTAAATAATGACAAGGATATTAGGACACGAATTCCTGTGATACGTGTTGGATGTTCTGCATAACTATATGGGGGCTGTGTGGAATGAGCTTCCAGTGAAGGTGGTGGAGGCAGGTTCGTTTTTATCATTTAAAAATAAATTGGATAGTTATATGGACGGGAAAGGAATGGAGGGTTATGGTCTGAACGCAGGTGTATGGCACTAGGGGAGAATACGTGTTCGGCACGGACTAGAAGGGTCAAGATGGCCTGTTTCCGTGCTGTAATTGTTATATGGTTATATGGTTATATGGTTATAACTCCCATAATATATGGGCTCTGTAGTTCAGTATGCGCTTTAGTTGATTCTTACCCGTAAAGCATGAACATTCAGTTCGGTACATGCTGAACTGGAGGATAATGGAATGAAGAACTCTAAGGTATACACCTGTACTTCTGAATTTTAAGTGTCGGTAGAATAATTCTATGCATACAGATAGATCTGTTATCCCCCACCAACCTCCCTGGTTCCTATTGATAGGTTAGTTACTATTTCGGCATCCTCCGTGGTCGTTGAGGTGCCGGTGTCTGATAAGGGTAGCACATTTCTCAGGAAGTAGTTTTTAAAACGTTCCTTAATGTGCCCCAGAGTTTCCTCTATGTGAAGTTATTTCCATGTTAAGATAAGATGCCTCCAATTTTTAATATTAGAGGTTGGGAGGTTCCAGGATATCATATAAGGCCAGTGCATCCTGGTGATCTAGTGTCATGTCTCTGGTTATAATGCGGCCTAAAACTGACCCCCTATATTCGCCTCTGATGAGGGAGAACACTGTGCAGGCCTACAAGAGGTACTGCTGTAGGACTTACTAGCTGCCCCTCTGTGACTAGTCTCCATTTCATGGAGCTGCCACTTACCTGCTCCAACAGCCGCTCCAGCTGGTCCAGATGCTCTCGGGCACCCAATCGGCTCCAATGCACATGATCACTGGCCATCGCGGATGCTCCTGAAGCCGTAATCCTGAGGCTGCTCCTGCTCCAGTTCCTGCAGCCACTCCATCCGGCTCCAACGCTCACGGGCACTGGCCGTCACGGCTGCTCCTGAAGCTACTCCTGTTCCAGCTCCTGCAGCCAGCCCAGGATTGACTCTCGGTGTTCCCCTCTGATGAGTGAGAAACTCTGTGCCGCCCCACAAGGAGTACTGCTGTGGGGCTTATTAGTTGCCCACTGTGAGTTTGCCACTTTGGAGTATTTCGACTGCAGCCCCACAAGGGTTACTGCTCCTGCAGCCGGTCCAACCGGTTCCAATGCTCTCGGGCACTGGCCGCTCCCGGCTGCTCTTTATCCTGCATGCTGCAGCCGCTACTACCGACCCCGGTGCTCACGGGCACTGGCCGCTCACGGCTGCTCGTCATGCTGCAGCCGCTCCAACCGACCCCGGTGCTCACGGGCGCTGGTCGCTCGCGGCTGCTTAGTATCTCGTCCAGCCGCTCAAACCGACCCCCATGCACACGGGCACTGGTCGCTCGCGGCTACTCCTCGCCCGACCGGCCGGGGCCGGCGCGGGAGCGAAGTCGGAGATAAATCGGGCACAGCTTTTCCCATTACGGGAGATCAGCGTGCCGTTTGCTGCTGTTGCCGGCTGCCCGCAATTCTGCGGTTCTCCCCTGCCAGCGTTCCCGCAGCCTTCGTGGATCCGGTCCATGTCTCCACCTAAAAGGTAAGTGGAAGGAACGCAGAGTCTCTTACCTGCTGTTCCTGACTTTCAAATTCTGGAACGCACAGTCTTCTTACCTGCTGCTCCCGGCTTTCAAATGTTGCCGCTAGGGGAACGTCCCCCCCCCCCCCCCCCCTCCGCTGTGACTCGTTGCAATGCGTGTAGCGAATACACGCATGCGTCCTAGCGGGGTTCTTCACGTAGTCACTCACGTGACTCCGAAGTAAAATACGCCCCAATCTCCATCTACGGGTAAAGTGTGGAGAGAGTGTCCAGCTTTAAGTTTCTGGGCACTCACATTTCAGAGGACCTCACATGGTCCACTAACACCGCTACGCTGGTCAAGAAGGCACTGCAACGACTGTGCTTCCTGAGGACATTAAAAAAAGACTGGTCTGCCCCAACAGCTGCTGACAACGTTCTACCGCTGTACCACAGAGAGCATATCATCTGCACCACAGAGAGTATTACATCTCTGTGTGGTATCTCAGCTGTACGGAGGCGGAGAGGAGAGCTCTTCAACGCGTCGTCCACAGAGCGCAGAGGATTATTGGGACACAGCTACCAGCCTTGGAGGGCATCTACCACACACGGTGCCTCAGGAAGGCCGTCAGCATCCATAAAGACTCCTCACACCATTGTAACGGACTGTTCGAACTACTTCCATCCGGCAGACGTTACGAGGCCTTCTACGCCCGAACCTCCAGACTCAGAAACAGCTTTATTCCCAGCTATAGCGGCTCTGAATCGGCCATGCTGAGTGCTCCCCATCCCCCCCGGGCTGTCTCCCTCGGATGGTCATGTCACACCGCGTATTTATTTATTTTACTTTTATTTACATCGGTTGGAAGCTGCATACTAAATCTCGTTGCACTAATGTGCAATGAGAATTAAATATATTATTATTGTTATTATTATTATTATTATTATTATTATTATTATTATTATTATTATTATTATGATTATGATTATGATTATGATTATGATTATTATTATGATTATTATTATTATTATTATTATTATTATTATTATTATTATTATTATTATTATTATTATTATTATTATTATTATTATTATTATTATTATTATTATTATTATTATTATTACCTCTCTGGCCCGAGTCACCTTAAACTCCTCCTTCAGGGACTTCAGGGGCAGCTGGAGCTTAATGTTATTTCCGTAAAGGGCGATGATGCTAAGGCTCCTGGGCAGTCCCAGCCACCTTCTGAGAAAGCTGCTGACTTTCCTCTCCAATCTATCTACGATGGATATTGGGACTTCGTAGACAAGCAGTGGCCTGAGTATCCTTGGCAGGATACCATGCTGGTAAATCCATGCTTTGAACTTGCCGGGAAGCCCCGACCTGTCCATTGCTCTCAACCAACTCTCCAGCTCCTGACAGGTTGCCTGGGCAGATGCTGTATCCTTCAGGCTGCTGTTAAACACCTTGCCAAGACTCTTCACTGGCCTTTTGGAGACAGTTGGGATTGGTGTCCCTTCGATGTTGAAGGGGAACCTGTCCATGACTTTGCCCTTCTTCAGCACCAGTGACCTTGATTTTCCTGGCTTAAACCTCATCCTTGCCCATCCAATCAGCGTCTCCAACCCCTACAGGATCCACCTGCCTCCTGGCACTGACTCAGTGGTGACAGTCAGGTCGTCCATGAAGGCTCTGATTGGTGGTTGGCGCATTCCTGCGATACATTCCATCGAGGGAATGTATCGCAGTCGATGCCTCAAAAAGGCTGGCACTGTCATCACGGACCCACGCCATCCTGGCCACGCACTCATCTCCCTGCTACCTTCAGGTAGAAGGTGCAGGAGCCTGAAGACTGCAACAACCAGGTTCAGGAATAGCTACTTCCCCACAGCCATCGGGCTATTAAACCTGGCTCGGTCAAAACTGATTATTAATAACTCATTATCTGTTATTTGCTCTTTATCAGTTTATTTATTCATGTGTGTATACAGTTATATTATGCTATATGGCACACTGATTTGTTTTGTAATAAATGCCTACCATGTTCTGTGTGCTGAAGCAAGCAAGGACACTTTAATAGGGGGGTAAGGTCCAGTGCATAATCTCATCGACGGAGGTCAATTTAAAAACAATCCTAGCTACCATTGGTGGCTTTTTTTTGTAAGATATCGCTTTTTTGATAACTTACACTCACTTTTTTAGTTTGTTCACAATTATGTGTTGTATGACTTAACCATTTTTATGTACACTTTATGTTATGTTTTTCTATTTCCCTTAATTATGTTTAATAGTGTCAGGAGATGTAAAACTACTGCAGAAATTATGAAGGACAACTCTGGAATCGGGATTTCGAGGTACTTGGCTGCATCACATGAATCATACAGTCTGGTAATAATAGCCAATGCAAGATAATAGTCGAATAAATATCGGAGGTCTCACTTTCTGTAGTTGGAACATCAGAGGTGCGAACGCGCCAATTAAGAGGGGTAAAATTCTGGCACAATTAAAATCATTAAATATGGATATTGCTTTCCTACAAGAGACACATTTGAAACAACAAACTCAGATCAGATTAAGGGCAAACTGGATAGGTCAAACCTATTACTCCTCATTCACCTCTAAAGCAAGAGGCACGGCCATTATAATTCGGAAGAGTATACCTGTTAAATTAAAGAAATCCATATCTGTTAAAGAAGGAAGAAACGTTATAGTCACGGGAGAAATTTACAATACACCATTAACTATGATAAAAATTTACGCGCCTAATTTTGATAACCTACAATTTTTAAAGAAAATAATAGATTTAATCGCAGAGCATAATTATCAAAATATAATAATGGGGGGAGATGTTAACAGTTTTATAGACCCATACTAAGATAAATTAATAAAGGTACGGAAGCGTCTTGTTAAAACTAAGACCTGTGAATTTTTAAATACTTATATAAAAAATAACAACATAGCTGATGTTTGGAGAATAGCAAATCCAAGTGGTAGGGAATATATTAATTTTACTCATCAGTTCATAAAACCTATTCACGAATTGACTATTTCTTATTGGACACAAAATTAATCCCGTGTACGAATAAACCATCATATCATAATAGTATTATTTCTGATCATTCACCATTGTATACTTAAAATTGAGGGAATGCCGGGTATAAAACCTTTTTGGATGGAGATTCAACGCACACATATTAAATAACCCGCAGGGCTATGAGTATATAAAAGAACAAACAACATGTTTTTTCGAAATAAATGACACGCCGGGTATTTCTGCAACGCTATTATGGGAAACCTTCAAGGCATATTATCGCGGCGTCATAATCTCTTACCAAAGTTTTCAAAATATGGAAAATAAAAGAGAACTTCGGCGGATAGAACAGGAAACAAAATTACTAGAACTGGACAATGCAACTGATCCAACCATAGATAAACATAATAAGATAACTTTATTGAAATGTAAAATCAATAGAATACTATCGGCAAGAGTAATACGATTATTCCAAATTACAAAACAAGCACACTTCGAATTTGGGGATAAGCCACTTAAATTACTTGCGAGGCAACTGAAGCAACAAGAAAAGGAAAACACTATCACTAAAATTAAATCGGATAAGGGTGAGTTTCTAACACTGCCAAAGGATATTAATAAGAGGTTTGCCCAATTTTATCATAATTTATATATAACTAAAATAAATACAGATGTTAGTAAAATTACAATTTTTTTAGATAATTGCAATCTCCCCAAATTGGATTGTTTTGAACAAGAGCAATTAGGAGCACGGATTACTAGTGAAGAAATAAAACAAATAATAAACTAATTGAAAAATGGGAAGACCCCAGGACCAGATGGTTTTAGTAATGAATTTTATAAAAGATTTCAGGAGTCAATTGTACCAAGATTATTCAATTTATACATGCAGGTTTATGCCGAAAATAAACTACCAGAAACCCTAGCAGAAGCAACAATAACGCTTATACCAAAAAAAATAAAGATTTAGATGAACCGGGTTCTTATAGAGCTATTTCACATCTAAATACGGATCAGAAAATTTTAGCAAAGATTATAGCTAGAAGACTAAATAATTATATTAACAATATAATAAATACGGGTCAAACGGGATTTATACCCAAAAGACAATAATTTAATAATTTGAGAAGGCTTTTCAATATAATCTACTCTCACAATGAGGCCAATGAAGATATTTCAGTTGTTCCGCTGGACGCAGAGAAGGCATTTGATCAGGTGGAATGGCAGTATTTATACAAGGTACTCCAAACATTTAATAAGGGAGATAATTTTATTAGATGGGTTAAACTACTTTACGGTAGACCTACGGCAAGAATATTAACTAACAATATGCTATCTCCAACATTTTACTTATCAAGGGGTAATAGGCAAGGTTGTGCCTTATCACCATTGCTATTTGCCCTTATGATAGAACCGCTGGTCGAAAGGATTAGAAATCACCCGAATATTCACGGATATAACACTAAGGACTCAAAGAATAAAATGTCATTATACGCTGTTGATATCCTTTTATATATTACTAATACACAAACGAGTATACCCACATTATTAACACTAATTGAGGAATTCGGCTCTTTTTCAGGATATTGAATAAATTGGAATACAAGCGAAATTATGACTTTACAACCACAGGATTCGAGACACTTACTAAAATTCCCCTTCAAAATTGCAACAGAAAAATTCAAGTATCTGGGTATTCAAAGTGCGAGAAGACACAAATCATTATTTAGTGCCAATTTTATGCCACTATTAAATAAACTGAATGATATGATTAAATTTTGGAAAACGCTCCCGCTCTCATTGATAGGTAGAATTAACGCTATAAAAATGACTTTCTTACCACAATTAATATATTTGTTTCAAAGCGATCCCAATATATATTCCAAAATACTTTTTCAAAAAACTAGATTCTACTATCACTAATTTTATATGGGATTACAGAGCACATATAATTCAACGAAAGCATTTGTGTAAACCTAAAGAAATTGGAGGTTTATCATTACCTAACTTTATGTATTACTACTGGGCAGTGCATATTAAGAACATAATGTACTGGTTGGATAGTTCCACTCAGCAGTTGGAGTGGATAAGAATGGAGAAAGATGACTGCACGATATAGGAACGATCTTGCTCTCACCGATAAAATTGAATAATATAATATATAAGAAGAACCCAATTATTCACAATACAATAAGAATTTGGAAACAAATAAAAGTATCCTTGAAATTAAATAATCTATCAGTACGAACCCCACTAGTGAACAACCCCGCATTCAAACCATCTCTCATCGACAAAACATATCAACAATGGGATAGACTGGGGATTAGGAAAGTAGGGGATATGTATGAATTGGGCAAACTGTTATGATTTCAACATTTAAAATTAAAATTTAGACTGAAGGATAATCAATATTTTAAATATATACAGATATGTGACTTTATGAAGAAATATATAGAATAGAATAGATATAATGCTATTTATTGTCATTCAAACCTAGGTTTGAACGAAATTCCATTTCGACAGTTGTTTACATTACAAATCAATCCAAGACCCACACTTAACACAGTTTACGTAAACATCCATCACTATGAGTCTCCAAAATCTCCTCACTGTGATGGAAGGCAAAGTCTTTATCTCTTCCCTTTGTTCCTTCTCCCGCGGTCCAGCAGTCCAACTGCAGTGTCGAGGCGAACTGGGGCTCCGATGTTAAAGCCCCCGGCGGGCGATGGTAAGCCCTGAGGCCGTTTAAGCCACGCCGGGCGATGTTAGGCCCCGGCTCCATGTCCTTAAACCCGCGATTCCAGCGGGAGAAGTCGCCGTTGCGGAGCTCGGAAAAGCGGTCTCCCACCAGGGACCTGCGAGCTCCCGATGTTCCCGTCCACCGGGTCTGCGGCCGGTGCCTCCGAACTCCAAAAGTCGGGTCGCAGCCGCACGCCACCACAGCTCTTCCCGCTCCGAAGTTGGCCAGCTCCGCGATGTCAGTTCCGCAGGCTCTGCAACTGGAGCCCTCAGGTTAGTCCCGGCCGGAGGTCGCCGCCGGCTCCACGATGTTAGGCCCAACGACATCCGAGACCCGACAGGGAATAGTCGGGTCCCCGCACAGGGAAGAGATTAACGGTTTCCCCCACAGCCCCCCCCCCCCCACCACCACCACCCCCCACATATACACAGCTAAAAAAATAATAAAAACAGACTCAAAGTCATACATTTAACAAGACAAAAAAATTATAAAAAATCTATATACATGGATTTCAAACTATATTTTTAGACCCTTTAGAAGAAGCAATGAATTATAAGGCTGATTCACATAAACTAATATCATACTTTTATAATAATATATTAAATAGAGAATTACCCTCAACAGAAGCACTAAGAGAAGATTTGGAACATGAGCTAATGATAAAGATCTCGAAGGATAGATGGGAAAAGTATCTGATGAACACACATAATTGTTCTATTAATACAAGACATAATTTAATTCAATTCAAATTATTACATAGAATATATTATGCAAAAACGAGGTTGAATAAATTTTATCCAAACGTCTCTCCCAGATGCGATAAATGTTTGTTTCAAAACGCTAATATAACACATTCATTTGTAGGATGTACAAAGTTGAATACATTTTGGAGCGATATATTTGATATATTTACAAAGCTTTTCAAGTCCACAATAGAACCTAAAATGGAATGGATTATATTTGGAATAATAGTAGAAGATATCAATTTAAATAAAGAACAAAACGTTTTTTTTTATGGGTTAATAATTGGAAAGAAATTGATACTTACATTTTGGAAAAATACAACCATACCAACTGTTAAAATATGGATTAGGAATATGATGGACATAGCACGCCTTGAAGAAATGATACTCCGACTAATAAATAAATATGATCAATTCTTAAGGAGTTGGTCTCCTTTCATCGACTTTTTGTAATCATGTGATGCAGCGGTAGCGTAAAGATTGCTGATTTCAGTTCATGCCATGGATAGATCTACATCTCCGAATAAAGATTTGAAAATGTCTCTCCTATTTCTACTTCCCACTTTTTCTTTTTTTATATATACACACTTCACGTTTTTCTATTCTCTACCATCTATTTTACCTCTTTTTCCCCTTTCTATTGTTTTCTTTTTCTTGTCTTGCTTACTTCCTTCTCAAAACATAAAACTAGAGGTTGTATATAGAATGGATTACGGTATGACATAGTTGGCACCTAAAACTAGGTTCCACTGTACTGTTTTGTACTGTATTAACTTCTAATAAAATAAACAAAAAAAAAAGAGAATTCCATTGGCCTATCAGGGACACATGACAATAAACTCACTTGAACTTGAAGTATCGGCACGAGCACAGCAATCGCCAACATATAGAAGGTTATTGACAACGTGCAGCCAATTAGAATGAGAACAGATGAATACTTCTGGGCCAAATAGCATGAGTCGGCTTAACTGTTTTATTCTTTGGCTACTATCGTTTAAACCATCGTTTTATTTTAATCACGCTCGCAATCCAAATAAAGTAGCGAAACACACGGGTAACGGAAAAACATTAAGAAAAGGGACGAACAATGCTGGGCAAGTGCATCGTAAATGCAATGGAATGTGAATCGTCGCACCTAGAACCGAAACGTTACCTATTCCCTTTCTCTACTACACTTTTTTGTGTCTATCTTTATGGATTCCGACGTGCGAATTGTAAAGATCTCTGATGCTCGTGTTAAAGATATGACGCAAGAGTCCTGACCAGAAGCACCGAACACAGTGCAAGAATCACACGCACATGGATGCCGTGGTAAATACAACGTGTTTGGGAGTTTGACACGCGACACTCTAAAAGCTTTGGGGATTGAGCGCAGATGCAGACAATTATTGTTAAATCAATTGGCTCTGACTTGTCATTCTTGGCGAGAAATGAGCAGCGCTTCGGAGCCAAGGTGGAATGTGCAGACTGAAGGCCGCCTCCAGGATCAAATCGATCTTAAGGTCCCCGCCCCATCGGCCCATCACCAAACGTTGCCCGCCAATCCACGGCCCCATCACGGACAGAATAATGCAGTTAATTATTAATTATTAAGATCCGTCTTACAATCTTCTCGGGCAGTGACTTAATCCTGAACACGGGGAATGCAGAAGATGAGAAGCGCCCTTTTATTTATTTTTGGAATGCTGCTGCTGATTCAACTGGTCGCAGGGGGATTATATGTAATTAAACCGGGTACGTAAACGTAAATAAGCGTGTATTAATTTTTAAATCCACCGATAGCAGCGTTCTAAGAGGTCGCATTTAAACGTTCTCCTCTCCGTTGGTCCCATGATTTTCAATGATTGAGAGGTGCTAGCTAGGATTATCAGGAAGTCTACAGATATTCTTAGATAAAGGTCGAATCGGTATCCTATGGAGTGCTTCTAGATTATGAGTTTCTACAGAGCCTCAAAGGTAATCCACGGAAGCTCCAGAACCGTCGTGCGTCAAATTGACCCGTCTCACATGTTAAGCACCACTTTGGGCAGACATCTGGGGTGGAATATAGCTGCCTTCACGTGGTCCGCCCTGTTTCTACAAGTTTTCCTACAACTTTAGGTTGTGCACGCCATACCCAAGAAGAAGAAGAAGACAGACATCAGTGATCAAACGTTCATATTCCCATTCTAGGCTACCGCCCACGAAATGCATACTACGTGGGTGAGCACAGGTCATCCTGTGTAAACATTTAGCGAAACATCTTCTCCACTTAAATCGGGCGCGGGGCTTTCTTTCACAGAGGCCCGGGACCGATGGAGCGAGTGGAGGAGGGTCAGGGCGGTGAGTACTTAAATCGGGCGCGGGGCTTTCTTTCACAGAGGCCCGGGACCGTTGGAGCGAGTGGAGGAGGGTCAGGGCGGTGAGTACTTAAATCGGGCGCGGGGCTTTCTTTCACAGAGGCCCGGGAACGTTGGAGCGAGTGGAGGTGGGTCAGGGCGGTGAATACTTAAATCGGGCGCGGGGCTTTCTTTCACAGAGGCCCGGGACCGTTGGAGCGAGTGGAGGAGGGTCAGGGCGGTGAATACTTAAATCGGGCGCGGGGCTTTCTTTCACAGAGGCCCGGGACCGTTGGAGCGAGTGGAGGAGGGTCAGGGCGGTGAGTACTTAAATCGGGCGCGGGGCTTTCTTTCACAGAGGCCCGGGACCGTTGGAGCGAGTGGAGGAGGGTCAGGGCGGTGAATACTTAAATCGGGCGCGGGGCTTTCTTTCACAGAGGCCCGGGACCGTTGGAGCGAGTGGAGGAGGGTCAGGGCGGTGAGTACTTAAATCGGGCGCGGGGCTTTCTTTCACAGAGGCCCGGGACCGTTGGAGCGAGTGGAGGAGGGTCAGGGCTTACAGAAATCCGTAACGTTCCACACTCCATAGGGAGGGTTCTGGTGGAAGCCGCTGATTGGTGGGAGAAGACTAGAGGAAGCAGCTGATTGGGTGCAACCGCAGGTTAGCATTTCTGCTTTCTGGTTAAAGGTACAGTGCTTTAGTAAAGGTACAGTGAGCCAAGGGTACAGTGGGCTAAAGGTACTGTGCTTTTTGTTTATATAATAAAGGTGCAGTTTCAAGGGCAAGCTGTTTGTGAGACAGATACCTGCTGATTTCTCCCAGCAGTTTATATTGTATTATACTGGTATCGGATCCAGTGTAAGGCGAGAGAATGACAGTCAGAGCAGTGTACTGTTCTGGATGTCAGATGTGGGAGGTCATGGTGTCGGATGGCCCTCCAGACGTCCACATCTGCACCAGGTGCAGAGAGATGGGGCTCCTAAGGGACCGTATTAGGATCCTGGAGCAGCAGCTCGATGACCTCTGTCTGGTCAGGGAGAGTGAGGAGGTCATAGAGGGGAGTTATAGGGAGGTGGTCATTCCAAAACCACTGGAGAGATACATGTGTGTCACGCTAAGGAAGCGCAAGGGGCAGAGGCAGGAACGAGTGAGTACTCCAATGTCGGTACATCTTGCAAATAAGTACTCCTGTTTGAGTACGGATGGGGGTGACAGCCTACCCGGGGGTAGCGACAGCGGACGGGCCTCCAGCACAGAAACCGGCCCTGTTGCTCCGAAAGGTAGGGAAAAAAAGAAGAGGGCAATAGTAATTGGGGACTCTATTGTTAGGGGGTCGGATAGGCGATTCTGTGGACGCAGTCGGGAGACCAGGATGGTGGTCTGCCTCCCTGGTGCCAAGGTCTCGGACGTGTCTCAGCGCATCCAAGATATCCTGAAATCAGAGGGAGAGGAGCCTGAGGTCGTGGTACACATGGGTACCAATGACATAGGTTAAAAAAAGGGAGAGGTCCTGAAGGGAGGATTTAGGGAGTTGGGAGGAGAGTTAAGGAAAAGGACCAAAAAGGTAACAATCTCAGGATTACTGCCTGTGCCACGCGACAGTGAGAGTAGGAATGGAGCGAGGTGGAGGATAAATGCGTGGCTGAAAGACTGGTGCAGAGGGCAGGGATTCAAGTTTCTGGATCATTGGGACTTCTTTTGGGGAAGGTGGGACCTTTACAGAAAGGATGGGTTGCACTTGAACCCGAGGGGGACCAATATCCTGGCGGGGATAATTGCAAAGGCCACTGTGGAGACTTTAAACTATAATGGTTGGGGCGAGGGACTCAAATAGAGAAAGCTAGTAGACAGAATGGGAGGCAGGAAGCAGAAAAGGGAAGCACTCGGACACAGGAGGTGAAAGAAAAAAAGGAAATAAACAGAGAATAAGAGACGGGGGGTTTCTTAAATGTGCATATTTTAATGCTAGGAGCATTGTAAGAAAGGTGGATGAGCTTAGAGTCTGGATAGACACCTGGAAGTATGATGTTGTGGCGATGAGTGAAACATGGTTGCAGGAGGGCTGTGATTGGAAGCTAAATATTCCAGGATTGCTTTGCTTCAGTTGTGATAGAATTGGAGGGGCAAGAGGTGGAGGTGTTGCATTGCTTGTCAGGGAAGATATTACAGCAATGCTTTGGCAGGATAGATTGGAGGGCTCATCTAGGGAGGCTATTTGGGTGGAACTGAGAAATGGGAAAGGTGTAGCAACATTTATAGGGGTGTATTATAGACCGCCAAATGGGGAACGAGAATTGGAAGAGCAAATATGTAAGGAGATAGCAGATATTAGTAGTAAGCACAAGGTAGTGATTGTGGGAGATTTCAACCTTCCACATATAGACTGGGAAACACATTCTGTTAATGGGCTGGATGGTTTGGAGTTTGTAAAATGTGTGCAGGATAGTTTTTTGCAACAATACATAGAAGTACCTACTAGAGAAGGGGCGGTACTGGACCTCCTGTTAGGAAATGAGACGGGACAGGTGGCGGGGGTATGCGTTGGGGAGCACTTCGGGTCCAGTGATCACAATACCATTAGTTTCAATATAATTATGGAGAAGGGCAGAACCGGACCTAGGGTTGAGATTTTTGATTGGAGAAAGGCTAACTTTGATGAGATGCGAGATGATTTAAAATGAGTGAACTGGGACATTTTGTTTTATGGGAAAGGTGTAGAAGAGAATGGAGGACATTTAAAGGGGAAATTGTAAGAGTACAGAATATTTATGTTAATGTTCGGTTGAAAGGAAACAGTAACAATTGGAAAGAGCCTTGGTTTTCAGGAGAAATTGGACATCTTGTTCGGAAAAAGAGGGAGATCTACAATAATTATAGGCAGCATGAAATAAATGAGGTGCGTGAGGAGTATAAGGAATGTAAAAAGAATCTTAAGAAAGAAATTAGAAAAGCTAAAAGAAGATATGAGGTTGCTTTGGCAGGTAAGGTGAAAGTAAATCCAAACGGTTTCTACAGCTATATTAATAGCAAAAGGATAACGAGGGATAACATTGGTCCATTGGAGAGACAGAGTGGACAGCTCTCTGCAGAGCCAAAAGAGATGGGGGAGATATTGAACAATTTATTTTCATCGGTATTCACCAAGGAGAAGGATATTGAATTATGTGAGGTAAGGGAAACTGGTAGAGTAGATATGGATACTATGAGTTTCAAAGTAAAAGAAGTACTGACACTTTTGAAACATATAAAAGTGGATAAGTCTCCAGGTCATGACAGGATATTCCCTAGGACATTGAAGGAAGTTAGTGTAGAAATAGCCGGGGCTATGACAGAAATATTTCAAATGTCATTAGAAACAGGAGTAGTCCCCGAGGAGTGGCGTACTGCGCATGTAGTTCCATTGTTTAAAAAGGGTTCTAAGAGTAAACCTAGCAATTATAGACCTGTTAGTTTGACTTCAGTGGTGGGCAAATTAATGGAAAAGATATTTAGAGATAATATATATAAGCATCTGGATAAACAGGGTCTGATTAGGAACAGTCAACATGGATTTGTGCATGGAAGGTCATGTTTGACTAAAATTCTTGAATTTTTTGAAGAGGTAACTCGGGAAATTGATGAGGGTAAAGCAGTGGATGTTGTATATATGGACTTCAGTAAGGCCTTTGACAAGGTTCCTCATGGAAGGTTGGTTAAGAAGGTTCAACTGTTGGGTATAAATGCAGGAATAGCAAGATGGATTCAACAGTGGCTGAATGGGAAAAGCCAGAGGGTAATGGTGGATGGCTGTGTGTCGGGTCGGAGGCAGGTGACTAGTGGGGTGCCTCAGGGATCTGTGTTGGGTCCTTTGTTGTTTGTCATGTACATCAATGATCTGGATGAAGGGGTGGTAAATTGGATTAGTAAGTATGCAGATGATACCAAGATAGGGGGTGTTGTGGATAATGAAGAGGATTTCCAAAGTCTACAGAGTGATTTAGGCCAATTGGAAAAATGGGCTGCATGATTGCAGATGGATTTTAATGCTGATAAATGTGAGGTGCTACACATTGGCAGGACAAATCAAAATAGGACGTACATGGTAAATGGTAGGGAATTGAAGAATACAGTTGAACAGAGGGATCTGGGAATAACCGTGCATAATTCCTTGAAGGTGGAATCTCATATAGATAGGGTGGTAAAGAAAGCTTTTGGTATGCTAGCCTTTATATATCAGAGCATTTAGTATAGAAGCTGGGATGTAATGTTAAAATTGTACAAGGCATTGGTGAGACCAAATCTGGAGTATGGTGTACAATTTTGGTCGCCCAATTATAGGAAGGATGTCAACAAACTGGAGAAAGTACAGAGGAGATTTACTAGAATGTTGCCTGGGTTTCAACAACTAAGTTACAGAGCTAGGTTGAATAAGTTAGGTCTTTATTCTCTGGAGCGCAGAAGGTTAAGGGGGGTCTTGATAGAGGTCTTTAAAATGATGAGAGGGATAGACAGAGTTGATGTGGACAAGCTTTTCCCTTTGAGAATAGGGAAGATTCAAACAAGAGGACATTACTTCAGAATTAAGGGACATAAGTTTAAGGGTAACATGAGGGGGAACTTCTTTACTCAGAGAGTGGTAGCGGTGTGGGATGAGCTTCCAGTGAAAGTGGTGGCGGCAAGTTCGTTGGTATCATTTAAAAATAAATTGGATAGGCATATGGATGAGAAGAGAATGGAGGGTTATGGTATGAGTGCAGGCAGGTGGGACTAAGGGAAAAAAGTTGTTCGGCACGGACTTGTAGGTCCGAGATGGCCTGTTTCCGTGCGGTAATTGTTATATGGTTATTGTTATATGGATACTGTCCGAATGGTAAATGGTGAAGGTGGAACCATGTTGGTATCGAGAATAAAGTACATTTTAACAGAATCAAAAACATTAATGGGGAAGGGAGGGGGGGGGGGGGGGGGGTTTGGGGGCCTCTAAATGCTTTATTTGATTCGCAATATTTAACAGCGATGATGGAAACTGGTGGTGTTAATATTTATTTTCCATCCTTCATTGCCTGATGACTGGACGACAAACCTTTTGGATGTAAAGTCTGGGCAGTTGAGTAAATATATATAGCATGGACACGCTTCTCCTTGGCATCAGCTCCACCTACATCAACCGACTCCACTGGTCCAGAACGCAGCCGCCCGACTCATCACCCACACCAAATCCTGGCATCACATCAGTCCAGTTCTCAATCAACTTCACTGGCTTCCCATCTCCCACCGGATCACCTACAAAATCCTGGTCCTCACCTACAAAGCCCTCCACCATCGGCCCCCCCCCCCCCCCCCGCCCATATCTGACTGGCCTCCTCTCCCCCTTCCAACCCTCACGCTCCCTCAGATCCACATCAGCCGGTCTCCTCCCCATCCACAAGTCCAACCTCCGCAGTTTTGGGGACAAAGCCTTCTCCAGGGCAGCTCCCAGGCTCTGGAACTCCCTTCCCCAACTGATCCGCAATTCCGTGTCCCTCACCATCTTCCATTCCCGCCTCAAGACCCATCTCTTCACCTCTGCCTATCCTTAGCCCCACGTCCCCCTCCCTTTTCATCTGTGCTTGAATTGCCTCATATTGTGTTTTGAACTGAATTTCTGTCTTTAATTTGTGTACTGGTCATGTCTCAACTATTTATTTAATTCCGCTTACATGTTTTTCCTCTACTTGCTAAATTTTTGTAAGGTGTCCTTGAAACTCTTGAAAGGCGCCCATAAATAAAATTTATTATTAATATTATTATCCCTCGTTTCCACGAGGGGCAACTAACACTAGGGGCAATTAACAGCGGCCGATTACTGTACAGATTGTACGTCTTTGGGATATGGGAGAAATCCGGGGCATCGGCGAAAATCCACGCTATCATGGGAAGAACTTGCAAACCGCACCGCCAACACACACTGTCACGACCGACCCCGAGTCTCTGGCACAGTGTGGTGGCAGTTCCAACAGCTGCGTCGCGTTATCTACCTATGTGTACGTCGTTGGCAAGAGGTTATTTTTGCATTTTAACTGTCTGCTGGACGTTAACACGTTGCAACATAGACGGACCTTCAGCATTTATCCCGTGTGCATT
Source organism: Amblyraja radiata (assembly GCF_010909765.2). Taxonomy (NCBI): domain Eukaryota; kingdom Metazoa; phylum Chordata; class Chondrichthyes; order Rajiformes; family Rajidae; genus Amblyraja; species Amblyraja radiata. The sequence continues at coordinate 4,954,681 of NC_045998.1, read as the reverse complement.
TCAAATTCTGCTTTTATATCATGGAATAACACATTTGTCCCTCCTGATTCGCCAAATTATTTCAATTTAATTTACAGATGCAGCGCTGAAACAGCCCCTTCGGCCGACCGAGCCCGCGACGACCAACGATCCCCGAACATTAACACTATCTTACGCACACTTTGGACAATGTACTCTTTAACCAATCCAATTAATCTACATGCTTGTACGTTCTTGGAGTGTGCGAGGAACCCGGAGCTCCCTGAGAGAACCCACGCAGGTCTCAGGGAGAACGTCCAAACTCCGTACCCGTACTAAGGATCGAATTCGGGTCTCTGGCGCTACATGATGTAAGGTAGCAACTCTATAGTTGCGCCACCTTGCCCCGATTTTCTGTTCATGCCCATTTGTTAATCCGAGACAAGACAATGATGAGATGATTGCCTGGCAACGTCATGAACGGCACTCGGGTCACAATTTCTGTCGTTGCTTTACGGAGGCCCGCACCATAATCCCTATCAGTACAGAACGTTATCTGGAATAAGTATAGTAATTCGGCACAGAGCATGCCTCGTAGTATCGTCGTGTTTTTTGTATCTGTTAAAACGTGTTTTTTTTTTAATGTCTAGAATCCCCATGCAAGCACAAAGGAGGAGTGTGCAAACACATGTGTATTCACCCGGAAACACGGGTTGAAAACGTTTGGTGCCCTCTCCATTATAAGTGCTGCAAGAGAAATTAGGAATCATGATGGCTTCGACACGCTTTTCAGATTGCGTATGACTGTCGCTGGATAGCAATTGTTCGGACAACTCTACCAATTAATAAACGTGGTTGCATTGATCACAGCCTATTTTCAATGTCCATTTATTTTCTTTTTTTCTAATTATCCCGCACAAAACTAATGTTCACGGGCAAATCACAATTGGGAATTTTGAGAAACCCAGGAAATATTTCTATGTTTCTATGTGTCTCTGAAATATTAATATGTGGCCATGTTCAGGGTGAAAATTCAAGAGGTGGCAGTGTGGAGTTCTACATGTGATCTTGCAACGGTGTATTAAATCCTAAGGTGAACAGATGGGGTAAATGCGCTGGGTAATAAATCAAGTACAAGAAAAGCAGACTCACGTTCATGGGGAACGATATATTGTGGAGAGGATGGAAACAGTTTCCGTCAGAGTGAGCTGGGTGTAAGGAAATAGCTTCGAGAGGAAGTAGCCGAGGAACAACAATTATATTTACAGTATATTTGGACAAATAAGCGGGCAGGAAAGGTTTCGAATGATATTGGCCTTTAGCAGAAGAATGGGATTTACGTATTGGACGTCTGGATCGGCATGGGACTGCTAGGTTTAGGGGACTTATTTTATGCTGTCTAACTCTATGTTTCTGGGTGCAGATGTGGAAATACGAAATCCTAAGTTAAAACATTTGGATGAGATTCCTCCTAGCAGGCAAAGCAGACCACTTCCAAAAGACGTGGTCTGCATTTATGGAACTATTACAAGCATAAGGTGCAATAGTAATTTACAATATACAAGTTAGGGCTTTATTCTTTGGAGCGCAGAAGGTTAAGGGGGGACTTGATAGAGGTTTTTAAAATGATGAGAGGGATAGACAGAGTTGACGTGGAAAAGCTTTTCCCACTGAGAGTAGGGAAGATTCAAACAAGGGGACATGACTTGAGAATTAAGGGACTGAAGTTTAGGGGTAACATGAGGGGGAACTTCTTTACTCAGAGAGTGGTAGCTGTGTGGCATGAGCTTCCAGTGAAGGTGGTGGAGGCAGGTTCGTTTTTATCATTTAAAAATAAATTGGATAGTTATATGGATGGGAAAGGAATGGAGGGTTATGGTCTGAGCGCAGGTATATGGGACTAGGGGAGATTATGTGTTCGGCACGGACTAGAGGGGTCGATATGGCCTGTTTCCGTGCTGTAATTGTTATATGGTTATATGGTTATAATTTAAAATATAAATGGTACCAGGATCTGGTAACGGGGGGTATAATTTTTTTTTTTTTAAACACGGTTGGTATATCCTTTTTTGCGAGTTTTGTATTACAATAGAGCAATCTCATCGACGGAGGTCAATTTAAAAACAAATCTAACTACCTTAGGTGGCTTTTTTTGTAATTTATCGCTTTTTTGATAAATTACATTCACTTTTTTTTGTTTATTCACAATAATGTGTTGTATGGCTTAACAATTTTTATGTACACTTTATTTTATGTTTTTCTCTTTCCCTTAATTATGTTTAATAGTGTCAGGAGACGTAGAACCACTGTAGAAATTATGAAGGACAACTCTGGATTCGGGATTCCGAGGTACTTGGCTGCATCACATGAATCATACAGTCTGGTAATAATCGCCAATGCAAGATAATAGTCGAATAAATATCGGAGGTCTCACCTTCTGTAGTTGGAACATCAGAGGTGCGGATGAGCTAATTAAGAGAGGTAAAATTCTGGCACAATTAAAATCATTAAATATGGATATTGCTTTCCTACAAGAGACACATCTGAAACAACAAACTCAGATCAGATTAAGGGCAAATTGGATAGGTCTAACCTATTACTCCTCATTCACCTCTAAAGCAAGAGGCACGGCTATTATAATTCGGAAGGGTATACCTTTTAAATTAAAGAAATCTATATCTGATAAAGAGGGAAGATATGTTATAGTCACGGGAGAAATCTACAATACACCATTAACTTGGATAAATATTTACGCGCCTATTTTTGATAACCCACAATTTATTAGGAAACTAATAGATTTAATCGCGGATTATAATTATCAAAATATAATAATGGGGGGAGATTTTAACTGTGTTATAGATCCATACTTAGATAAATCAATAAAGCTAGGGAAGCGTCTTGTTAAAACTATGACCTGTGAATTTTGAAATACTTATATAAAAAATAATAACATAGCTGATATTTGGAGAATAGCAAATCCAAGGGGTAGGGAATACTCATTTTATTCATCAGTTCACAACACTTATTCGCGAATTGACTATTTTTTATTGGACACAAAATTAATCCCGTATACGAATAAACCATCATATCATAATAGTGTTATTTCTGATCATTCACCATTGACTTTTATACTTAAAATTGAGGGAATGCCGAGTATAAAACCTTTTTGGAGATTCAATGTACATATATTAAATAACCCGCAGGGTTATGAGTACATAAAAGAACAAATAAAACTTTTTTTCGAAATAAATGACACGCCGGGTATTTCTGCATCGCCATTATGGGAAACCTTCAAGGCATATATTCGCGGCGTCATAATTTCTTACCAAAGTTTTCAAAATAAGGAAAATAAAAGAGAACTTCAGCGGATAGAACAGAAAATAAAACTACTAGAACTGGACAATGCAACTGACCCAACCATAAATAAACATAATAAGATAACTTTATTGAAATATAAAGTTAATAGAATACTATCGGCTAGAGTAATAAGATTATTCCAAATTACAAAACAAGCACACTTCGAATTTGGAGATAAGCCACATAAACTACTTGCGAGGCACCTGAAGCAACGAGAAAAGGAAAAAACGATTACTAAAATTAAATCGGATAAAGGTGAGTTTTTAACAGTGCCTAAGGATATTAATAAGAGGTTTGCCCATTTTATCACAATTTATATACATCTAAAATAAATGCAGATTTAAGTAAAATTACAATGTTTTTAGATAATTACAAGCTCCCAAAATTGGATAGTTTAGAACAAGAGCAATTAGGAGCACGGATTACTAGTAAAGAAATAAAACAAATAATAAACTCACTGAAAAATGGGAAGATCCCAGGACCAGACGGTTTTAGTAATGAATTTTATAAAAGATTTCAGGAGTCAATTATACCAAGATTATTCAATTTATACACGCAAGCTTATACCGAAAATAAACTACCAGAAACCCTAGCAGAAGCAACAATAACACTTATACCAAAAAAAGATAAAGATTTAGATGAACCGGGTTCTTATAGAGCTATTTCACTACTGAATACGGATCAGAAAATTTTAGCAAAGATTCTAGCTAGAAGGATAAATAATTATATTAACAATTTAATAAATATGGATCAAACGGGATTTATACCCAAAAGACAATCGTTTAATAATTTGAGGAGGCTTTTCAATATAATGTACTCTCATAATGAGGCCAATGAAGATATTTCAGTTGTCACGCTGGATGCAGAGAAGGCATTTGATCAAGTAGAATGGCAGTATTTATACAAGGTACTCCAAAAATTCAATATGGGAGATAATTTTATTAGATGGGTTAAACTACTTTACGATAGACCTACGGCAAGAATATTAACTAACAATACGCTATCTCTAACATTTTACTTATCAAGGGGTAATAGGCAAGGGTGTGCCTTATCACCATTGCTATTTGCCCTTATGATAGAACCGTTGGCCGAAATGATTAGAAATCACCCGAATATTCACGGATATAACACTAAGGATTCAAAGAATAAAATTTCACTATATGCTGATGATATTCTTTTATATATTACTAATACACAAACGAATATACCCACCTTATTAACACTAATTGAGGAATTTGGCTCTTTTTCAGGATTTAGAATAAATTGGAATAAATGCGAAATTATGTCTTTAAAACCACAGGATTCGAGACACTTACTAAAATTCCCCTTCAAAATTGCAACAGAAAAATTCAAGTATCTGGGTATTCAAATTACGAGAAGACACAAATCATTATTTAGTGCCAATTTTATACCACTATTAAATAAACTGAATGATATGATTAAATTTTGGAAAACACTTCCGCTCTCATTGATAGGTAGAATTAACGCTATAAAAATGACTTTCTTACCACAATTAATATATTTGTTTCAAGCGATCCCAATATATATTCCAAAATATTTTTTCAAAAAACTAGATTCCACTATCACTAATTTTATATGGGATTACAGAACACATAGCATTCAACGAAAGCATTTGTGCAAATCTAAAGAAGTTGGGGGTTTATCATTACCTAACTTTATGTATTACTACTGGGCAGTGCATATTAAGAACATAATGTACTGGCTGGATAGTTCCACTCAGTAGTTGGAGTGGATAAGAATGGAGAAAGAGGAGTGCTATCCGCACGATATAGGAACAATCCTGCTCTCACCGATAAAATTGAATAGTATAATATATAAGAAGAACCCAATTATTCACAATATAATAAGAATTTGGAAACAAATAAAAGTATCCTTGAAATTAAATAATTTATCAGTACTAACCCCACTATTGAACAACCCCGCATTCAAACCTTCTCTCATCGACAACACATATCAACAATGGGATAGACTGGGGATTAGGAAAGTAGGGGATATGTATGAATTGGGTAAACTGTTATCATTTCAACAATTAAAATTTAAATTTAAATTGAAGAATAATCAATATTTTAAATATATACAGGTATGTGACTTTATGAAGAAATATACACATAGATTTCAAACTATATTTTTAGACCCTTTAGAAGAAGCAATGAATATTAAGGCTGATTCACAAAAATTAATATCATACTTTTATAATAATATATTATATAGAGAATCACCCTCAACAGAAGCACTAAGGGAAGATTGGGAACATGTGCTAATGATAAAGATCTCGAAGGATAGATGGGAAAAGTATTTGATGAATACACATAGCTGTTCTATTAATACAAGACATAATTTAATTCAATTCAAATTATTACATAGACTATATTATTCAAAAACGAGGTTGAATATATTTTATCCAAACGTCTCTCCCAGATGCGATAAATGTTTGTTTCAAAACGCTAATATAACACATTCATTTGTAGGATGTACAAAGTTGAATACATTTTGGAGTGATATATCTGATATATTTACAAAGCTCTTCAAGTCAAGAATAGAACCCAAAATGGAATGGATTATATTTGGAATAATAGGCAAGATACCAATTTAAATAAAGACCAAAATGTTTTTTTTAATTATGGGTTAATAATTGGAAAGAAATTGATACTTAAATTTTGGAAAAATACAGCCATACCAACTGTTAAAATGTGGATTAGGAATATGATGGACATAGCACGCCTTGAAGAAATGAGACTCCGACTAATAGATAAATATGACCAATTCTTAAGGAGTTGGTCTACTTTCATCGACTTTTTGGAATCATGTGATGCTGCGGTACCATAAGGATTGCTGATTTCAGTTCATGACGTGGATAGATCTACATCTCCGAATATAGATTTGAAAAATTCTCTTTTAAGGGGCCTTCTATTTCTACTTTCCACCTTTTCTTTTTTATTTTATTTTTTATTTTTTTATTTTTATATACACACTTCACATTTTTCTACTCTCTACCATCTATTTTTCCACTCTTTCCCCTTTCTATTGTTCTCTTTTTCTTGTCTTTCTTACTTCCTTCTCATAACATAAAACTAGAGGTTGTACATAATATGGATTACGGTATGACATAGTTGGCATAGTAGTATTAACTTCTAATAAAATAAACAAAACAAAAAAAAAAACAATAGAGCGATTGTTTTTCCTTTTTTTTCCTTTTCTTTCTTGGGTATTATTTCCTTGCTTCCTTCTCTAGCTTGTTCCCTAAGGGGCTTTCTTTTGCCAACACTTCCCTGCACCTTCACGATTCTTGCTCACTTTCCTTACTTCTTTTATTTCTATCTTTTTTAAAGCTCGAAAAACGAAGTGGTACAACAAATGTAATAAGATATATCTGATGTGTATTATTGTAATTTACTGTACTTCTAATAAAAATAAAATAAAAAATAAAAAAACATTTGTAAATACAGGGCATTTGGGCAATACAAGAGAAATAATTTTCAACATAAGGATTTTGGCTTTACGGTACAAGAACATAAATAATTTGACGAACTCAGCTCATTGGGTTGCATATGTGGAGGGAATGGAAAGACGATGTTTCACATCCGGAATAATCTTCATTCTGAAATATTGTTCATCCATTTCCTTCCACAGATGCTGTCTTGATCCGTTAAATTCCTCCAACACTTAGCTTATTGATGAAGATCAAGCGTCTGCAATATTTTGTACCTCAGTAAAAGAAACGAAGTATTTCCTTTATTTTCTGTTTACTTTCAGTTTATGTTGTGAGATCGCCAGAAATATCATTACATGCACACAGAACAAATGGGTAATTTCGACCATGCACAGCGTCTAACATTTCATCGAGTTATCGAACCGTACAGCAGACACACGGGCTTTCTAGCCACTACGCACATGGCAGCCACTGGAGGTATTAATTAACGTGATCACCTTCACGAAGGGAAGCGGTACACATACCCCAGTTTGCATTGATGGGTGCCAAAATAGAGATTGTTGAAAACGGTAAATTCCAAGGAGTCAATATCACCAACAACTTCTCATGGACCACTCACATTGAAGCAATGTTCCCGATTTCCAGATTCCAAATTTCCAAAATCCAAGTAAATGTCCCAATTATATCAAAGTGGGTGGTATTACAGATAGTGAAGATGGTTGTACAAAAATGCAACATGATCTTGATCGATTGGTCATGTGGGTTGAGGAGTGGTTGATGAAATTTAATGCAGAAAAACATGAGCTGCTGCATATTAGGAAAGCTGACATAGGCACGATCAACGCAGTGCAAGGTGGGGCTCCGAGCGTGTTGCAGAGCAGACTGATGTAACCGTGCAGTGCATCGTTCATTGAAGGTCGTGTCGCAGGGAGACGAGATGGTCAAAAAGGCTTTTGGTACTTTGGTTTTCTTCAGGCAGAGTAATATGTATAGAAGTCGGAGGTTGTGTTGCTGTTGAATAAGACGTTGGAGACACCGCAGTAAAGATATTGTGTTCATTTCCGGGCAACGATGGTATCAAGCTGGAAATGGAACAGACACACATTGCAAGGATGTTGCCAGGACGAGAAGATCTGAACTATAATGAGAGGGTGAGTAGGATGTGACTATTCTCAAGAGCGCAGGAGGATGAGGGCTGATCATATAGAGATGTATAAAATCATGATGTTAATAGATTAATAGGACTTAAGTACATAGGTTTAAGGTGAAGGGGAAAAGATGTAATAGGAATCTGAGGGGTGGCCTTTTCATACGAAAGGTGGCGAGTGTATAAGCTGCCACATAAGGTAGTTGAGGCTGGGACAATCCCAACTTTAAAAACAAACAGTTAGACATGGGATTGAGCCAAAACCAACACACCAGAGATGAAGCTCCATCAGTGTCATCTGCTTCGTGTCGAGCACCGGAGGTGCTGCAGGACAAAGCACTGAATGGACGTGTGTTTGGCCTGTCCCTGATACCAACAAGATCGGCCATACTCAGCTCCGTTGACCATCATGCCGCAAGATTCGTTCCTGCTGAGATTGTTATAGAATTTCCACCCATTCTTAGGGACTTAACGGACAAAGACACATTCACTTAACATATGCAGATCTTCCAAATAGATGTGAAGTTGTTGATTATTATTTTACACAGGAGGGAGCAAAGAATGTGGAGGCACGCGCTCGTCAGCAAGCAAATTCAAATCCCTTCTTTCGGCATCGGGCAGGACGCATAACAACATCTGAGAAGTGTTTGCAGGCCAAATGCACGTTCCCCTGCAATTAGTGTGATCAAATTGGTGTGCTACCTCGATCTGTGCAGATTTAGCACTGAGACAACAAGATGGCGCTGTGATCATGAACGGCAACCAAGACAAGCTTATGAGGCTAATATGCGTACTGAACACTCCGATTTCATAATGAAAGACTCGGGAATGAGCATAAACACCAAGTAACCATATAACCATATAACAATTACAGCACGGAAACAGGCCATCTCGACCCCTCTAGTCCGTGCCGAACACATAATCTCCCCTAGTCCCATATACCTGCGCTCAGACCATAACCCTCCATTCCTTTCCCATCCATATAACTATCCAATTTATTTTTAAATGATAAAAACGAACCTGCCTCCACCACCTTCACTGGAAGCTCATTCCACACAGCTACCACTCTCTGAGTAAAGAAGTTCCCCCTCATGTTACCCCTAAACTTCAGTCCCTTAATTCTCAAGTCATGTCCCCTTGTTTGAATCTTCCCTACTCTCAGTGGGAAAAGCTTTTCCACGTCAACTCTGTCTATCCCTCTCATCATTTTAAAAACCTCTATCAAGTCCCCCCTTAACCTTCTGCGCTCCAAAGAATAAAGCCCTAACTTGTTCAACCTTTCTCTGTAACTTAGTTGCTGAAACCCAGGCAACATTCTAGTAAATCTCATTTGGGTGCAACACTGGATGGACTGCTTCAGTGTTCTGAGCATTATTGCGGGGATGAGCGTTTTGGTATATGTTAAATTAAATTCCGTTCGTTTGAAGGACATGTATTTAATGTCCGCTGCGGAGGACAAACAGTTTTGTCTTGAGAATGTGAATGGTGAGCTTCATCTGTCCAATGAGCATGCTTACTACTACCAGGACCAGGCCCAAATATTTGTCTCGGAGACATCGTTTTGTGATGTTGTGGTTTTGGCCAGTAATGACGTCCGTCCCCATTGAGAGCGTATATCATAATTTACGGACAGCAGGGCGCCAACTGCGTCACTTCCTGTCTTTGGGCAGATTCATCCCCATCCTGTATCAGTCCAATCAGTGGTGTGTCGTCCGAAAACTTGAGAAGCTTGACAGAGGAAACTGAGGAGGTGCAGTCGTTGGTGTAGGGAGAGTAGAGGAGAGCGGAGAGTACGCAACCTAGCGGTGCTCCTATGCTGAGGGCCTTCGGGTCCGAGATGTGCTTTCACAGCCTCACATGCTGCTTCCTGTCTGTCAGGAAACTGGTGATCCACTGACAGAGGGGTTCGGGCACAGACAACTCGGAAAGTTGAAGTGTAGTGGCTCTGGCACAATAATGTTGAATACTGAGCTAAAACCAACAAATAGGAACATCGAACAGGTCCCCTGGCGGTCTAGGTGCTGGAGGATGAAGTGCAGGCTCGGGTTGATTGAATTATCCACAGACCTATTGGCCCGATACGCAACCTGTATAGGGTCCAGCAGGTGGATCGTGATATTTTTCAGCTTGGCCAGCATATGAACTCCTCTCATCCTCTTACGCTCCATGGAATACAGGCCCATCTTACCCAGCCCCTCCCTAGAGCTCACTACCTCTAGTCCTGGCAACATCGTCGGAAATCCTTTCTGGACCCTTTCAAGCTTAACAATATATTTCTTATAGCATGGTGCCAAGAACTGAGCAGAATATTCTAAATGCGATCTCAACAACGTCTGATACAACTGCAACATGACCTCCCAACTTAAATACTCAATACCCTGACTGAAGAAGGCCAAAGTGCAAAAAGCCTTTTTGACCACCTTGTCTACCTGCGACTCGACCTTCAATTGAACCATGCACCTGTACATCTGCTCGACACACTACCCAGAGGCTGACCATTTATTGATCAGGTCCTGCCCTTGTTCGACGTATTAAAATGCATCAACTCACACTTCTCTGCATTAAACTCCATCAACCATTCCTCTGCCCACCTAGCAAATCGATGCAGAGCCTGCTGCAATCGTTCGAAACCATCTTCACTATCTGTAAAACCACTAACTTTTGTATCATCAGCAAAATTGCTAATTTTGCCATGCATGTTCTCATCCAAATCATTGATGTGGACGGCAAAAAGGAACGGGCCCTGCACCGAACCCGGTGGCACACCACTTGCCACAGGCCTTCATTCTGAGAAGCTACCTTCCACCATCACCCGCGGCTTCCTTCCATGGAGCCAATTTGCTATCCATTCTGATATCTCTCCTTGAATCCCACAAGACTTAATCGTCCAGAGCAGCCTACTATGCGGCACATTGACGAACGCTTTACCAAAGTCCATGTACACAACATCCACAGCTCTGCCTTCATCAACCTGTTTGCTCACGTCTTCAAAAACAATCATTCAGATTTGTGAGACACGTCTTCCCACGTACAAAACCATGCTGACTGTCCCTAATTAGCCCTTGCCTATCCAAATGTCTGTAAATTCACCTTGTTTGTGATTACTTGGCCAATGAACTTATTCATTGAGTCATTCAATCATTCATTCATTCATTCATTCATTCATTCATTCATTCATTCATTCATTCATTCATTCATTCATTCATTCATTCATTCAATCATTCATATCGTATCCCTCTGAATACTCTCCAGCAACTTACCAACTACAGATGTCAAGCTTACCGGCCTATAGTTCTCCGCAATTTCCCTGCAGCCCTTCTTGAAGAGAGGCACAGCATTTTCGGCCAAGTCCATACGTGCTTCTTCTGACTGTTCAGGAAGACCCATTGTTTCAGCGTGTTCATGCCCCCACGGAATTAATTTATACATACTTGAACTCCATCTTACCCCCCTGGTCCAATCCAAGACACCTCAGACGGTCTACGGGGAAAGTGGCTGCGATTGCTGATTTTAGAAGAGGAAGCCCGAGGATCGATTAACCTGTCTTCATCGACGGTTCGATGGTGGAGAGAGTCAACAACTTTATCTTCCTGGCCGTGCATATTTCTGAAGATCTGTCGTGGATCCAGCAAATTCATGGAATCATAAAGAAAGTCCTTCGACATGACTTTGTTAGACCAGAAAGGACATCGGTGTGGTGACGAATGTTCTCTCGATCTTCTACAGGTGGAGACAATATTGACCGGTTGCCACATTGTGCGGACGCGGCGCCGACGGACGAGAAGCCGAAGCAAAGAAGTCGAAGCCAAAGAATCGAATGAAAACGAGGCCGAAACGCCAAAAACCCGAAAGAGTACGAAGGCTACACGTTAGCTAACGGAAAGAATGGGACGCCTAAAAGCCACCCAACCGAACGAATGGGACGCCTAAAAGCCAACTAATCGAAAAACTGCGTCGCCTAAAAGCAAACTCACTGAATTGCCGCTCTGTCGAAACGCCACATACTCGAAAGGCGGTGTCGTCTTCAAACCAAGGCACAGACTACCGTTCAACAGAAAAGTCCAATAACGGACATGGCGATGCCGGGGACGGTACTTTCGGTTAGTTTGCATTTTGGCGTCCCAATCTTTCGGTAGTTGCCGTTTCGTCTTCGCACTGTTTCAGCTTTTTTTGCGTTTCGGCCTCGTTTCCATTCGGTTCTTTGGCTTCGACTTCTTTGCTCCGGCTTCTCGTCCGTCGGCGCCACGTCCGGGTACCCAAGTACACAGCACTTGCTAAGTGACGCAGTTATTCATCCACAATCAGAGTGCGCAGTGGAAACGTTTTAACCCCACGATTAATACAATTTGCAGTGTTGTCAAGAACAATCCATTTGATATCATGCAAAACACATTTCACAAGTACATCGCAATTGAAATTGTGTCTCCACTGTGATCTGAGGATGACCATTTCTCATCAACATGGTAAATGGAATTTGGAGCGCACAGTGGATGGTTGAGTTCGCAACTTTCATAACATTCAGAAATATCTTGGCGAAAACATGAATCTCCATGGCGCTGAGAGCAACGGGCCAAGTACGATCAATGCATTTAAACTACTGGACGTAGCTTGTTGATGGTCTGCACGGACATGGTGTGGCAAATGGTCCATTACTATGTTGTGTAAACGTTTATGTGGGCTGAAATCTCAATGAAAACGAAACCAAATATTCGGAAACAGACATTGAAAGACAGCACTCGAATCAGATTCGGGTAGTACTTTAAAAACATCGGTTATTTTTTTGTTGTAGCTTTCCAAACCATCCAAACAACAGTAAACATTTTTGTTTAACGTTCGCAAATCTTTAAGTTTCGGTTTTATATCCTGCTTATAAAATTATGTTCTCATCTCCAGAGTAGAATTTAGTCTTAAGAAGGAACTGCAGATGCTGGAATTAATCGAAGGTACACAAAATTGCTGGAAAAACTCAGCGGCTGCAGCAGCATCTATGGAGCGAAGGAAATAGGCAACGTTTCGGGCCGAAACCCTTCTTCAGACTGATAGCGGGTGGCGGGGAGAAGGAAGGAAAAAGGAGGAGGAGGAGCCCGAGGGCTAAGGGATGGTAGGAGACAGCCCGACGGCTGAGGAAGGGGAGGAGACAGCAAGGGCTAACAAAATTGGGAGAATTCATTGTTCATGCCCGCAGGATGCAGACTCCCCAAGCGGAATATGAGGAGCTGTTCCTCCAATTTCCGGTGTTGCTCACTCTGGCCATGGAGGAGACCCAGGACGTGTTCGGACGGGGAATGGGAGGGGAAGTTGAAGTGCTGAGCCACCGGGAGGTCGGGTAGGTTCTTGAGGACCGAGCGGAAGTGTTCGGCGAAACGATCGCCCAACCTCGGCTTAGTCTCACCGATGTAGATCCGCTGACATCTAGAGCAGCGAATGCAGTAGTTGAGGTTGGAGGAGATACAGGTGAACCTCTGTCGCACATGGAACGACTGATTGGGTCCTTGAATGGAGTCGAGGGGGGAGTTAAAGGGACAGGTGTTGCATTTCTTGCGGTTGCAACGGAAAGTGCCCGGGGATGGCGTTGTACGTGAGGGAAGGGAAGAATTGACAAGGGCGTTGAGGAGGGAGCGGTCTTTGCGGAAGGCAGACATGGGGGGAGATGGGAAGATATGGCGAGTGGTGGGGTCACGTTGGATGTGGCGAAACTGACGAAGGATTACTTGTTGTATGTGACGGCTGATGGGGTGAAAGGTGAGGACTAGGGGGACTCTGCCCTTGTTGCGAGTGCGGGGATGGGGAGAGAGAACAGTGTTGCGGGTATGGAAGAGACCCCGGTGCGAGCCTCATCTATGGTGGAGATGCGGAATCCCCGTTCCCTGAAGAATGAAGACATTTCAGATGCCCTGGTGTGGAACGCCTCATCCTGGGAGCAGGTGCGGCGTAGACGGAGGCATTGGGAGTGTGGGATGTAGTCCTTACAGGAAGCAGGGTGGGAAGAAGTGTAGTCCAGATAGCCATGGGCGTAAGTGGATTTATATTGGATGTCGATCAGAAGTCTATCACCTGCGATAGGGATAGTGAGATCAAGGAATGGTAGGGAAGTGTCGGAATTAGTCCAGGTGTATTTGAGTGCCGGATGGAAGTTACAATACAATACAATACAATACAATACGGGTGTATTCGTCACATTGCAAATCAAGTGCATGTGAAATGAATATGTCAGCAGCGATACAATGAGAAAGAACACACAATACACAATAAAAATTTAACACAAACATCCACCACAGCATTCATCACTGTGGTGGAAGGCACAACAATTGTCCAGTCCTCCTCCATTTCCCCCCGTGGTCGCGACCAGAGTCCAGAGCCAGTCGGCTCTTCCCCACCGGAGACCGCGGCTTCAGGATGGTGTAGGCCGCAGGCCGGCGGTCGAAGATTTAAAGTACCCGCCGCAGCCAGAAGCACCGCAGAACGCCGGGCCGGCGGTCGAAGCTCCCCTCCAGGGGCGATGGTAAGCCCACGCTGGGTCCGCGGTAGAAGTTGGCTGCGGTCCAGCGGTGGAAGCTTCTTCTTCTCCCGGGTCTCCCACGAGGGATCCCGGGGGTGTAGACGCCGCGACAGCTGGAGCTCAGGCTGTCGGCTGCTGCGGGCCAGCGAAACGAAGCGTTTCCCTCCGGCGAACCCCAGCGAGGGCTCACCCGCTCCACGCCGAGAGTCCCCGCTGCGCCCGCCGCTGAATCCCCGGGCGCGTCTCCGGGAAAGGCCGCCCGACTCTTGTTGGTGGGCCACGGGGGAGGCGACCTGGAAAAAGTCGCCACTCCATGGAGGATGCGACCGAAACGGTTCCCCCCCCCCCACACCACCCCCACACAAAACACACATAGAAACACAAAAAACATACTAAAAAAACAAAAAAAAATTGAAAAAAACGGACACGCTGCTGACAGAGCGCCGGCTTGCAGCGCCCCCACCGACGTTGGTTGTGAAGTGGATGAAGTCAGTCAGTTGTGTGTGGATGCAGGAGGTGGCACCAAAGCAGTCGTCGATGTAACGGAGGTAGATCTCGGGGATGGGGCCCTGGTACGTATTGAACAACGATTGTTCGACATACCCGACAAAGAGGCAGGCGTAGCTAGGGCCCATGCTTGTGCCCATAGCTACGCCTTGTATTTGGAAGAAATGGGAGGTCAAACGTGAACTTATTGAGGGTAAGGACCAGCTCCGCTAGGCGAAGGAGAGTGCCAGTGGCTGGGTACAGGTTGCTTCTCTGGTCGAGGAAGAACCGGAGGCAATCTGGTGGGGGATGGAGGTGTAGAGTCGCTGGACGTCCAGGGTGAAGATGAGAGGGTGAGGACCTTGAGAATGGAGTGGGCGGAGGCTGCGGAGAGTGTCTGAGGTGTCTTGAACGTAGGTGGGAAGGAATTTAACCAAGGGGGATTGGATGGGGTCAAGGAATGTGGAGATGAGTTCGGTGGGCCACGAGCACTTACCCCTGGAGCATGAACCCACTGACGAGCACCAGGCCACTATCTCCAGCACCGTCACCGACTTCATCAACTCCCACGCCCTGCCCGACCGAGCCTCCAACCTCATCGTTCCCCAGCCCCGCACGGCCCGATTTTACCTTCTGCTCAAAATCCACAAACCTGACTGCCCCGGTAGACCCATTGTCTCTGCCTGCTCATGCCCCACCGAACTCATCTCCACTTCTGACCTACATCCACTTAAACCCATTGACACCCATGGCTATCTGGACTACACTTCTTCCCACCCTGCTTCCTGTAAGGACTCCATCCCCTACTCCCAATCCCTCCGTCTACGCCGCATCTGCTCCCATGATGAGGCTTTCCACATCTCCCTCCATGTCTGCCTTCCGCAAATACCGCTCCCTCCGCAACGCCCTTGTCAATTCTTCCCTTCCCTCCCGTACCACCCGCTCCCCGGGCACTTTCTGTTGCAACCACAAGAAATGCAACACCTGTCCCTTTACCTCCCTCCTCCACTACATTCAAGGACCCAAGCAGTCGTTGTAGTGGCCATTTGGCCTATTTTGCATGTCATTGTGGATGGCATGTTCCTTTAAATTTTAGCCAGCCCGTTATAATGTGGGTGGGATTTTATGACGTGTCTTGGGGCGTGTTTATGCAGCTTAACTGCTTGCGTGTTAGTTTAGTTGAAAATTCGTTTTGGACAGGAGAGGGAGAAGGTTTAGCCTTCGACCATGTCAAGCATGTCAAGCATGTCAAGCATGTCAAGCATGTCAAGCATGTCAAGCCTCACGTGAAGAAGAAGACACGAAGAGTTTTCTAGTATCTGAAGCAATGCGCTGGAGTTCGAAGAAGATTGCTGGAACAAGTCGGAAAACCTTGGATGTATCTTACTGTTTTATATCTACAATAAAGAAAATATTCATTAAAAGACTGTGTGCTGAAGCTTTATGAAAGTAGAAGCTCTGTAAGTCTCTGAGGCAGCTTGCATGCGTACCGAAGATATTCCCCTTATCCCCTCTCAACCAATTAGTGGCTAGGGAGTTAATTTCCTGAAAGATCTGAAAAATCTGCCGCTACATTAAGTCGAAGGATACCTCCGGCAGGGGGTAATTGCCAGTCCCAGAGATTGGGACAGAAGAAGAAGAAGAAGAAGATAAGTAAAAGCGAACCTCCGGCGGGGGTAAATACCAGTCCCTGAGATAGGGACAGAAGATCGAAGTGCGAAGGCTAAGACCTAGGAGAGGTGCGGCCAGAGCAGGACGAAGGCTAAGACCTCGAAAAGGCGCAGCCAAAGAAGATTGGTTCCAATCGTGGAACTGAAGAAGATCTCGGCCAGGAGGAGCCTTGAGGTCTATCAACAGCATCGGAACGCATCGGAAGACGTATCACTGGATTGTGAGTACGAATTGATTATTACCTTTTGAATTAAAATCACGGTTTTAATTGAAAGAATTCTGTAATAGAGCACAACAAGCTGTTTTCTCCAGCGTGTCTGGGAAAGGCAGACCGACCTTGGATTGTTTTGAATCAAAGTGATAAAGGAGCATTCCATTGGAATTAGCATCATTTATTTTGCACCTGGAATGAGAGAGAGGTTCTCTACATTATCAGTATGTTTTAGTTTTGGAAGAAATTGTTGATAATAACAAAGTCACTCAGAAGCAGAGACTTTTTTTCGACTAATTTAAAGACTTGGCAATCTGCCAAGACCTCTTTTAAATCATGAAGGAAGATGAGGGCAGAGCCATGCCAGAAGAGCCACATGGTGGTGAAGAAAGACCAGCCAGACAACTTAAACTCACTGAGAAAGGTCGAAGTTATGTTCTCAAGGAGGCTGAATTGGATAGGAACAAGTTGGGGAAGAAGATTAGAAAGCTGTTTGAAAGTGTGAAGACACTCATGGAATCAGAAGAGAACCAGGACAAGGTGGAAGAGAAATTACGCCTGATAAGTAGCCTTAACCATGAGCTGAAAGAGAAGCAGGACACACTGCTGGAGGCAGAGCGTTCTCCAGAGGAGCGTGAAAGACATTTTAAGTGGGATTGTGAAAATACGGAGTATTATGATGAATCCAAAGAAGTTGTAGAAGGATGGTTAGAGCAAGTTAGCAAAAGTAAAGGTAGCAGAAAAGAAGATACTAAGCCAGAAGAAGAGATGATGCAACAGATGGCCCGACAGCAAGATGAGACAAAGCTACAGCAAGAAGAAATGGCGCGATGTCAGGAACAACTGGAATTAGATACAAAGTTGAAGGTGGCTAAAGCCAGAAGGGACATACTGGAAAGTGAAGGGTCTAGATGCAGCTCTAGATCATCAAAGGCGATAAGCTCTAGACAGAGAGCCAGACCTGCTCAGAGTGAATTGGCAGTTGAATCGATTCCACGGTCAAAGTCCACAGGATACCTTGGATTGGAAAACCTAAATAGGTTGAGTGAACCTTCAGCTCAGCAAATGGATGCTAAACCGAAACTAGCTACTATAAGAACATCCGTACAAACTCGAGAAGGACCAGTGGACCAAGGAGAAGGGAATCAGGTTGGTCTATTGGCACTGCTACATAAGCAATCTGAATTCAACGAGATTATAGCTCGACGAAATAAATCTCTCATTTTGCCACCAGTTGAAATTCCTACGTATGCTGGAGATCCTTTAGAATATGAAACTTTCGTGAGGGCACTGGAAGAGGTATTAGAGAAGAAAGTTATGGATGAAAAAGAGCGCTTACGGTTTCTGGTGAAGTACACACAAGGAAAGGTGAAGGGGCTTGTGGAAAGTTGTCAGATGGAGCCAGACAACCAGGGCTATAAAAAGGCGAGAAGATTATTGAAGGAACGTTTTGGTGATGAACAGAGGATTGCGAATGCATACATTGAAAAGGCCCATGATTGGAAAGAAATCAAGCCAGAAGATGTGGATAAATTGAGTGAATATGCAATATTTCTGAGAAGATGTTGCAGCTCGATGAAAAATCTTGGCTATATGGAGGAAATTAATCTTTCAAGTAATATGAGAATCATCATTAGCAAGTTGCCCAGAAGAATGAGAGAAAAGTGGAGAGATAGGGCAGGTGAAATACGTGATAAGAGCAAACAAGTAGCCAGGCTACCAGACCTGGTGGAATATTTAGAAAGAGAAGTACGGTACATGTCAGATTCATGCAGCGGGATTATTGAAGAAGCCAAGCCACTTGCAATTTATAAGGGTTCTACCTATGTCAAAACTTAACAAAAGACAGGGCCTAAGAAAAGCAATTTTGCTACCAATATAATACCTGAGAAGGTGTTAGGTGGTGCAAAAGAGGATGCACCGCCCAGAAAGAATGAAT
Source organism: Amblyraja radiata (assembly GCF_010909765.2). Classification (NCBI taxonomy): domain Eukaryota; kingdom Metazoa; phylum Chordata; class Chondrichthyes; order Rajiformes; family Rajidae; genus Amblyraja; species Amblyraja radiata. The sequence continues at coordinate 4,935,962 of NC_045998.1, read as the reverse complement.
TCTGTCCAGTTTGTGATGAAGTAGGTCACACCATAAGATGGTGTCGTAAATTTAAGGAAAAGAAATATGAAAAAAAGATGGACTTTTTAAAAAGGAATGGAATCTGCTATGGATGTTTAAAGAAAGGGCACATGCTAAAAGACTGTAGGTGTCCAATAATTTGTGACAAATGTAAGCAGAATCATCCTGATGTGCTTCATACTGTAAAGAAAGAGCCAGATCATACTGAGCAGAAAAAGGAGTCAGCGGATGTAAATGCTATCACCTCGCCTCAAGTAACTGCACATATTGGGGCCGGAGAGAAAGCATGCATTTTCTCTATTTTACCAGTACAAGTGAGAAATAGGGAAACTAATGTAGTGTTGCAAACATATGCATTTCTGGATCATGGGAGTTCAGCTACTTTTTGCACAGAGAATTGGATGAGAAGGTTGGACATTACTGGAGAGAAAGTTAAAATTCAAATGCGTACCATGAATAAAGAAAAGGATTACCAGAGTTATTATATAACAAATATGGAGATATCCAGTTTGGATGAAGATAATTTTATTCCAATTTCAGAGGTTTTCACACATGAAACAATGCCTGTTGGTCGTCAAAATGTACCCAGATGTGAAGACTTACAGCAATGGCCTTACCTGAAAGAAGTCAAAATAACAAAGATAAATTCTGATATTGACTTACTTATTGGAACGAATGCCCTGAGAGCATTAGAACCTGTACAGATAATTAGGAGCCAAGGGGATGGACCGTATGCTATGAAGACCCTACTAGGATGGGTTATTTATGGCTCCTTGGGTAAGAATAAGGAAAGCACCAGCAAAATGAATTGCCGTGCTGTTGCTGTTAACCAAATATCTACAGGTAAATTGGAAAAGCTGTTAATGAAGCAATATAATCATGACTTCAATGAAAGTACCAGCCAAGAACATGAAGAAATGTCTAGAGAAGAATTGACATTCTTAGATATTATGAACCATTCAGTTAAGATGAAAAATGGACATTATTGTTTGGATTTACCTTTCAAGAAGGAAAGTGTCAATTTACCAAATAATCGCTATATGGCTGAACAGCGTATTCATGGTTTGAAACGTAAATTTGTTAAGAACACGAAATTTCAAGAGGAATATACATCCTTCTTACAGAATATGATTAATAACGATTATGCTGAAAGGATACCAATGAATCAACTATATCGAGATGATGGAGAGATCTGGTATATTCCGCACCATGGGGTGTACCACTCGAAGAAAGGGACATTGAGGGTGGTCTTTGACTGCGCGGCAGTCTTTAAAGGGACATCACTTAACAGTGAATTACTGCAAGGTCCAGACCTTACTAACTCGCTCCTTGGAGTTCTCAGCAAATTTAGGCAAGAACCGATAGCTTTGATGGCTGATATCAGAGCAATGTTTTATCAAGTGAAAGTAACTGGTAAACATATTGATTATCTGCGATTCTTATGGTGGCCTGAAGGGGATGTGCAGCAAGACCTTGTTGATTACCGAATGAAAGTACATATTTTCGGAGCAGTGTCATCTCCAAGTTGTGCGAATTTCGCTTTGAGGAAAACCGCAGAGGATAATAAAGATTATTTCCCAGAGGATGTAATTTCCACTTTGAAAAATAATTTTTATGTGGACGATTGCCTAAAATCCGTATCTACCGAGTTAGAGGCAATTCAAATAGTGAAGCACCTAACCTTTCTCTGCAATAAGGGAGGATTTGTACTTACCAAGTGGGTCAGCAACAGTCGTGCTGTTTTAGAAAGCATTCCACCAGATGACAGAGCCGAAGAAACCAAGGTGATGGATTTAGACAAAGACAACTTGCCAATGGAAAGGGCACTGGGACTGCACTGGTGTGTGGAAACGGATGTGTTTAAGTTTAAATTGTCAATTCAGGAACGACCATGCACAAGAAGGGGTATCTTATCTGTGATTGGTTCAGTATATGATCCTTTGGGATTTCTGGCACCATTTACACTGCTAGCCAAGTTAATTTTACAGAATCTGTGTCGAGAAAAACTTGGTTGGGATGAGAGTATAACTCAAACATCCTCGCACAGTTGGACAGAATGGTTAAAAGACCTCCAAAAAATGTCAACGTTTAAAGTAGATCGGTGTATAAAGCCTAAAACCATTGGTAATATCGGAAATACGCAACTGCATCACTTTTCAGATGCCAGCGAAAGTGGTTATGGGACTGTTTCATACTTAAGACTACAAGATGTAAACAAAAGAGTGCATGTTGCATTCGTAATGGGAAAAGCCAGAGTAGCACCATTGAAGCAAAAGACGATTCCCAGAATGGAACTTACAGCAGCAGTCTTAGCTGTGAAAATTGACATAATGCTGAAAAAGGAACTGCAATTTCAACTGGAAGAATCTACCTTCTGGACCGATAGTACTACGGTTTTGAAATACATTAACAATGAAAGCAAACGTTTTATGACATTGGTTGCAAATAGAGTTTCCTTTGTACTAGGAGCTACTAATGTTTCTCAATGGAGATATGTTAATACAAAGGAAAATCCTGCGGATGAAGCCTCTAGGGGACAAACAGCAAATTGCTTTCTTAATAACAAGAGATGGATCAATGGGCCAAAGTTTCTTAGTAAGCCAAGTAGAGAATGGCCAAAGCTTGAACTCGGATTTGAAATCTCTACAACAGATCCGGAAATTAAACAAAACATTTCGGTGAATGTGATTGAAAAAAACTCATATGACACCGTGAATAGTTTAATTACCCACTTTTCATCATGGAATAAATTGAGAACATCGGTAGCCTGGTTTCTTAAAATAAAAACAAGATTGTTGATCAAAATTCGGGAAAAGAAACAAATAACAGAAAGTATCTTGGAGAAGAATCCTGCGGAAAGGGAAAAGGAAATCAAATTCCAGACGCAAGTTTTTGAAGCTTCACCTAGCAGAAAATGCGATCATTTCTTTCTGTCAAAGGCAGAAATACAAAGAAGAGATATTAACATTACAAGCTGGTGGAGAAGGGGTAAAAAGAAGTAGTCAATTGTATAAGCTCGACCCAATTTGGGAAGGAGATCTTCTGCGGATGGGTGGACGTCTAAACAGATTGGCAATGCCTGAAGAAAGGAAACGTCCTATCATTCTCGCTAAGGACTTTTACATAACACCATTATTATTACGGCATATTCATGAACAAATTGGGCATGGAGGAAGAAATTACATGCTATCCCAACTTCGTAAAAAATATTGGGTTACCAAGGCAAATTCAGCAGCAAGAAAGATAATAAAAAACTGCATCATATGCACGCGAGAGCGTGGGAAACTTGGTATACAGAAGATGGCAGACTTGCCTTTGGAGAGGATCACTCCAGACAAACCTCCATTCACAGATGTGGGGGTGGATTATTTTGGTCCTATGGAAGTTAAGAGAGGACGTAGCCTTGTGAAAAGATATGGTGTGATCTTCACTTGTATGGCGAGTAGAGCGGTACATCTTGAAGTTGCATCTACACTCGACACGGACTCATGTATTCAGGCATTAAGGAGATTTATTTGTCGACGGGGTCAAGTTACTTCGTTAAGATCGGATAATGGTTCGAATTTCGTTGGAGCGGATAGGGAACTAAAAAAAGCACTCAAATACTTAAATCAGGATAAAATCCAATATACTATGCTTCAACAAGGCATAAATGGAACTTTAATCCTCCTATGGGTTCCCATCATGGCGGTATTTGGGAACGATTAATTCGTATGGTACGAAATGTGCTGCGCTCCGTTCTGAGACAACAAGTTTTGGATGATGAAGGGTTACAGACACTGTTTTGTGAAATTGAGGCGATTTTAAACGATCGACCTATTACGAAAGGTTCTGACGATCCTAATGACCTGGAAGTACTCACACCAAATCATATTCTTCTGCTGAAAACCATTCCAACACTTCCACCTGGGCTTTTTGTAAAGGAAGATTTGTATATGAGACGTAGATGGAAGCAAGTACAATATATGGCAAATCTTTTTTGGAGGAGATGGATACAAGAGTATTTGCCTTTAATCCAAGAACGACAACGATGGCTAAGGATTAAAAGGAACTTTGTTCCAGGCGATATTGTGTTGGTGGCTGACTCTACAGCATCTAGAGGTTCTTGGTTAATGGGTAGAATACTGGAAATTATGCCTGATGTTCAGGGTTTGGTACGTATAGTGCGACTGAAAACAAAAAACAATGTTATAATAAGACCAATAACTAAGTTGTGCTTGCTTCTAGAAGGCGAAAGCGAAGATGGAAGAGTCGAGAAAGAATTGTGATTGCAGATATATAGTGCATGCTATTTTTTCCTCATTAGTATGGTGGTTAGTATCCACGCCTGGCATGCGGGCGATCGCGGTTTGATTTCCTGACGAGGGAGCCACAGGGTTTTATTCCCTGATATTTTGATTTTGATTTTGATGTATGTTAAGCCTTAATGGCCACTTTTTTGATGTTATTTGGTAATTGCCTCATTATGTATTCGGAACAATTAGGGGCCGGTATGAAGTGGCCATTTGGCCTATTTTGCATGTCATTGTGGATGGCATGTTCCTTTAAATTTTAGCCAGCCCGTTATAATGTGGGTGGGATTTTATGACGTGTCTTGGGGCGTGTTTATGCAGCTTATCTGCTTGCGTGTTAGTTTAGTTGAACATTCGTTTTGGACAGGAGAGGGAGAAGGTTTATCCTTCGACCATGTCAAGCATGTCAAGCATGTCAAGCATGTCAAGCATGTCAAGCATGTCAAGCCTCATGTGAAGATGAAGACACGAAGAGTTTTCTAGTATCTGAAGCAATGCGCTGGAGTTCGAAGAAGATTGCTGGAACAAGTCGGAAAACCTTGGATGTATCTTACTGTTTTATATCTACAATAAAGAAAATATTCATTAAAAGACTGTGTGCTGAAGCTTTATGAAAGTAGAAGCTCTGTAAGTCTCTGAGGCAGCTTGCATGCGTACCGAAGATATTCCCCTTATCCCCTCTCAACCAATTAGTGGCTAGGGAGTTAATTTCCTGAAAGATCTGAAAAATCTGCCGCTACAGTCGTTCCAGGTGCGACAGAGGTTCACTTGTATCTCCTCAATCTGGATGTCAGCTGATCTACATCGGTGAGACTAAGCGGAGGTTGGGCGATCGTTTCGCCGAACACCACCGCTCGTTCCGCAAGAACCTACCTGACCTCCCGGTGGCTCAGCACTTCAACTCCCCTTCCCATTCCCCGTCCGACCTCTCTGTCCTGTGTCTCCTCCATGGCCACAGTGAGCAACAACGGAAATTGGAGGAACAGAACCTCATATTCCGCTTGGGGAGTCTGCATCCTGCGGGCATGAACATTGAATTCTCCCAATTTTGTTAGCCCTTGCTGTCTCCTCCCCTTCCTCAGCCCTCGGACTGTATCCTCCCATCCCTCAGCCCTCGGGCACCTCCTCCTTCTTTTTCCATCCTTCTCCCCGCCACCCCCGATCAGTCTTAATAAGGGTTTCGGCCAGAAACGTTGCCTATTTCCTTCGCTCCATAGATGCTGCTGCACCCGCTGAGTTTCTCCGGCATTTTTGTGTACCTAGAATTTAGTCTTGTCATGTTTGGATTAATAACCTTGCAAATTAAATAATTATGTCTCTGCAAAATCTGGTTCCGCTATTAAAATAAACGAATTCGCCCCAGAAAGCTAGAAGCAATATCGATGCGCCGTAATGAAATAAATGTTCGTATTAGTGTTTGAAAGTTTAACGAAAAGTTAATCGGGTTTGCATTTTTCCACAGAGCTGCCCATTAAATTATAAACATAGGTTTTACTTCGGAGTCATGTGAGTGACCACTTGAAGAAGTCTCCTTCAGCCGCACGTGCGTCATTACGTCAGACGCATTGGTGCAGGCGGCCGGTTGGAGCAGCAGGAGCTTCTCGAGTCCGGTAGGTTTAAACTCAAGGTAAGCTTGTTTTCTTACCTGTTTTATTCCTTGCAGGAACCTCTTGTTCCAGAGGCTTCCTGCTGCAGGATTCGCGAGGCCCGACGAGGGAACCAGCAATGGGCTGTGGGGAAACCCCGGTTCTTGCCGCGGGAGCGGACAGTTGGAGAATGTCGGGTGTCGCGAAGTCCGTCGCTGACGGGTGGTCAGTGGCTTCCAGGCGCTCAGGGTGCCGGGAGGGTGTCCCTCCGATAAGCACATAGACGCTGAGTTTCCCGGGGAGAGGACCACCAGTAGGCCGGGAGCCGGGAGGGCATTCCCTCCGATAATAAAGATTAGTGCTGGGGTTCCCGGGGAAGGGGGCCTCCAGTAGACCGGGTCCCTCCAACATAAATATTAATGCTGGGGTTGTCGGGGAGGGGACCTCCAGTAGACCGGGTGTCATGAGGATTTCCCTCCAATATAAATATCATGCTGGTGTTCCCGTGAAGGGGACCTCCAGGAGAACGGGTGGCTGGAGGGGTTTTAACCGATATAATATTGATGCCGGGTACCGGGAGGTTTTTCGCCTATATATACACAGATACTGGCGTTCCCGGGTATGGGTAATCCAGTAGTATGCGGCTTTCAGACCGCAGGGATCCCCAGGAAAGGGGTTAAACGGACCGGAACTATCAGCCCTGGTGCCGGTAGGGGTTTTCCCTCCGGTGATATATATGGATGCTGGGATTCTCGGGGGAGGGGAAATCCACCAGCAATGCGGTGCCCAGACCGCAGAGGTCCCCAAGAAATGGGGTAAATCGACCCAAGTGGTCAGTCCTGGTGCCGGGAGGCTTCCTTTCCGGTAAAATGAATAAGGTGGAGGTTGATCAGGACGGAGTCTTATTGAGAGGAGGCTTAAAATTGATGTAACCTAACATTAGGAGTTGTGTCAGTGCGGAACTATGGGAAAATCCGGGCCAGCAGCAGGGCAGCTTAAAGGGGATGCTGTGTCTATGGCAGTGTTGGGCAGATGGGATAGCCCGTGCCAGCAGCGCCTTGGAACAGGGCTGCATATTGGGGATGCCGAGTCTATGGCAGTACCGGCCAATTGCTCTAGGACGCGCCAGCAGCGCCTTGTAATAAGGCTGCTTAAATGTATGGCAGCAGCACCAGTAGAGGTGCTGCATGATGTCTCCCTCATGGAGGAGGTGAGCTTACCGGGGCATTTTGTGACCCTGAAGGGTGGGCCTGTTGGAGAGGCCGCGCCAGCAGCGCCTTGTAGTAGGGCTGCTTAATGTTCCCTTTATGGAAGAGGAAAACATGCCAGGTCAGTGTAAATCTGATACCGAGGCTGAGGGTATAGCGTGGAGCATACCTCAAGGGATGAAGTGCACATGTCAGAGGTACGATTCCTGGTAGCAAGGTTGCCATCCCAACAGAATGCAGTGAACACCGCTATCAGGGGACGTTAGAACCACCCGCCGAAACTTCTATTCAGGTAAGACCTATTCAACAGGCAAAACCTGAATGATGAAGCATAAAACTGTTGGACCAATTAGGCCAACGACGAGTAAAGATTCATAGTTTCGTGGAAAACGCATCCCACGGCTTCATTGTCAGGAAGCGGTTTACTGAAGCTGGTAGCATCAATAAAGCTGACCAGAGTTACTCTGCAACTAAGTGACCAGGAACAAGTTGGTAAGATATAAAATTGGTTGCGCAATACACAAATGGTTGAGACATTGTCATCTACTCAGAGGCATTTTAACCAGGTAAACTGGACATTACTAGTATTCCTAGAAGGTTGGAATTTGGCCAGAAGAGTGTTAAGCCAGGTCCAGTATTTTAGCCAGGTTTGCCTTCGAGATAGGCTCGGAGATATGGGGAAATGTCTTTCAAGGCATGGTCAGAATTATGGCTAGAGCTGTCTTGGGAAATGAGAATTATCGGAACCGGGCAAGAGTTGCCGTTCAGGGCAGACACGAAATTATGGCAGGAGTGGCCTGTTCATTATGAAAGAAGGGTGATCAAACTGATTTCATAGGGTTTTCCATGTACAATGATCATCAGAGATATTTGAAGGCATTGCTATGATTTAACAGTATGATAACAATAAATCATTCAAAGGACTACTCAGAGTTCAAAAACACTTGTGATGGATTGTCTGGATTATATTTTGACGCTGTATTTGGAGAAAATCCACTGTTTCAGTCTTAATCTACTTGAGAAATTGTTCTCTCCTATCCATTTAGATTAGGTTGTTAACGAATGTAAAGTTGGCCTGTGACTCCGCCCTGGGCAACAGATTGGAGTCAATAGAAACCTGGAAGAGCCATGTTATAAAGCAAGTTGTATTCATTAGACTAACTGGCCATGTAATAGATGTGATGCAGCTGGGCAAGTGGGAGAATTGACAGCATGCTTAATGGCAAACCATAAGGGCCATGAAGGTCGTTGATAACACAACTTTGCTATTACCAGCTGAAGCAACTAAAGTCACTATGATGGACAAACATTATTCAGCATTGCTCCAATAGATGATCAATAAATATGTAATTGTATTGCAAAATGATTCTTTGGCCTAAGGTTGGAAAATGTGAATACCATCTCTAGTTGGCATGCAGGAGATTTGCATGAGTTATTAACTCTTCAGTTATTGGTAGTGAATTGAATTGATTGAATTGAATCCATTATTTGTCATTCAGACATTTCGGCCTGAACGAAATGTCGTTGCATGCAGCCATACATGTAATAATAAATAACACACAATAAACACAAATTAACATCCACCACAGTGAGTTCACCAAGCACCTCCTCACTGTGAAGGAGGTAAAAGTCTTATGGTTACTGTCTCTTCCCTCTTCTTCTCCCTCTGCGCTGAGGCGATACCCCACCGGACGATGGTAAGTGAGTCCCGCGGTTCAAACTCCGCGGCCCGGGGTGGTCGAAGCTGCCGCCCTCCAGTCCAGCGGAAGCAGCTGTTGCCACGGGAGCTCCGGAGAACAGGCACCAGCCTGGGACCTGCGAGCTCCGACGATGTCGTCCACTGGCCCGCGGCCGAGCCCCGGATTCAGGTCGCCGCCGCCAGAACGCCGCCTCAGCCGCCGGAGCACCGTCTCCGCTCCGCACCGTGCCGCCCACACGGGTGCGACTCAGCCCCGCACCGGGCCGCCCACACGGGAGCGCCTTCCAGCCGGGAGCCGGGCCGCCCTCACGGTAGCGTCTCAGCCCCGCACCGGGCCGCCCACACGGGAGCGCCTTCCAGCCGGGAGCCGAGCCGCCCTCACGGAAGCATCTCAGCCCCGCACCGGGTGTTCCAGCCGGGAGCCGGGCCGCCCTCACGGGAGCGTCTCAGCCCCTCGCCGTCCGCCCTCATCGGAGCGCCGAGTCGTGCCGCTGCCAGAACGCCACCGCTGCTCGAAGACGGCCAGCCTCGCGTTGGTAAGTCCTGGCTGGCTCTACCTCCGGAGCCTCGAGGTCGGTCGCAGGTTGGAGACCGCCAGCTCCACCATTAGGCCTCAGCTCTGACGGGGGAAGAGAAGGGGGATACGACAAGAAAGTCGCATTCCCCCGAAGGGAGAGACAGAAAGCCCTGTTTCAGCCCCCCCCCCCCCCCACATAACACAACCTAATAATCAAAAGTTTAACTGAACAAGACAAAAAAAAACAACACAAAAAAAGTAAAAACAGACAGACTGCAGGCGAGCCGCAGCCGTTTCACAGCGCCGCCACTTCCGGATAACATAGAAACATAGAAACATAGAAAGTAGGTGCGAGAGTAGACCACCAGGTCCGTCGAGCCCGCACCGCCATTCGCTCATGGCTGAACACTAAACAGACACACTTACCCACAAACAGTAGACACAAGACACAGAACACAAGACACTACCCTCCCCTTTATACCGCTATCACCCCTCTCCACCCCAAAAACCTCGTGATCTCCTGGGAGAGGCAAAAAACCGGATAAAAACCCAGGTCCAATTCGGGAAAAAAATCCGGGAAATTCCTCTCCGACCCCAATCCAGGCGATCGACACTTGTCCAGGAGATCACTCAGGTCTTACTATACTAACCATACCTAGGTCCATATCCCTGCCCTCTCCCCGTAGCCCCTTATCCCCTTGGCAGCTAAAAAACCATTTATTTTAGTCTTAAATATATTTAAAGTTTCTGCTTCCACTGCTCCCTGGGGCAGTGAATTCCATAAATTAACCACCCTCTGGGTGAAGACGTTCTTCCTCATCTCCGTTTTAAAAGAGCCCCCCCTTATTCTGCAACTATGTCCCCTAGTTCTAGTTTCCCCGATCATTGGGAACATCCTCGGTGCATCCACCCGATCAAGGCCCCTCACGATCTTATATGTTTCAATGAGATCGCCTCTCATTCTTCTAAACTCCAAAGAGTAGAGTTCTAGCCTACTTAACCTTTCCTCATATGTCAATCCCCTCATGGCAGGAATTAATCTTGTAAACCTTCGCTGCACTGCCTCCAGGGCTAGTACATCCTTTCTTAAGTATGGACCCCAGAACTGTACACAGTATTCCAAATGTGGTCTCACTAATACTGTGTACAGCTGCAGCAAGACCTCCGTGTTTTTATACTCAATCCCCCTAGCAATAAAGGCCAAAACTCCATTGGCCTTCCTGATTGCTTGCTGCACCTGCATACTAACTTTTAGTGATTCATGTACTAATACCCCTAGATCCCTTTGCGTTGCATTACAACGCAGCTCCTCCTCATTTAGAAAATAACTTGCCCTATCATTTTTTTTCCCAAAGTGAATGACTTCACATTTATTAGTATTAAACTTCATCTGCCAAGTTGTTGCCCACTCACCTAGCTTATCTATATCCTTTTGCAGACTCTTCCTATCCTCCTCATCCCCTACTTTTCCTCCCATTTTTGTATCGTCCGCAAATTTTGATATATTACACTTGGTTCCCTCCTCCAAATCATTTATATAAATTGTGAACAACTGGGGTCCCAGCACCGACCCTTGCGGAACCCCGCTAGTTACCGGTTGCCATCCCGAGTATGAACCATTTATCCCCACTCTCTGCTTCCTATTTGTTAGCCAATCCTCTACCCATGCTAATATATTACCCCCAATCCCATAATTTTTTATTTTTAGCAATAGTCTCTTATGTGGCACCTTGTCAAAAGCCTTTTGGAAGTCCAAGTATACCACATCCACCGGTTCCCCTTTATCCACCCGGGTTGTTACTTCCTCAAAGAATTCGAGCAGATTCGTTAAACAGGACTTCCCCTTCACAAAACCATGCTGGTTCTGTCCGATGAAGTCATGTTTATCCAAGTGCCCCGTTAGTGTTTCTTTAATAATTGTCTCTAACATTTTACCCACCACCGATGTTAGACTAACCGGTCTATAGTTACCCGCCTTCTGTTTACTTCCTTTTTTAAATATTGGTGTTACATTGGCCATTTTCCACTTGCACTTAAATGCATTTTATGGGTTAAAGAGTGATTGAGTGAATATGCATAGGTGCATGCTCAACTTCATGTTGATACACTTTGATGTGGCATATGATAAGCACGAGGGTGTCAAGTAAAAATATACTGTAATAGGTACATAATCTCATTTGCCTCTGGAGTATCATTAAGTACAGATCAATGACAACACAGAATGGGTGTTGGACCACACAGTATGTATGCAATCCTGAGTCAATGCAACACCGAATATAGATATGTTGTTTTCGTGCTAATTCAAAGGTTGCAAACATGTGGAGCATAACAGTGGTTAAAGCACATTCTCGCTACAAGCATGAGGAATGGTCTTTATGTCTTCCTCCATTTTGCTTTATGTGTCGGGTCTTGAAAAAGTCACCGCTTTAGGTTCCAGCTATAGAATTGGCTTATGCAGTTTGATTCCCGATTTGTCGGGAATAATAATAATGCAACCTTATATGGTTATTTTAAAAGTAACTTGCTGGTTCAGCCTGTAGCTCGGGAAATCAGCCGTTGCATGATAAAATCAATTTATGTTCTACAAATTCTCAATAGACTGCTTACGTCTGGGGTTGTCACACCTAATTTTGTATGCATTCACAGTGCTGGAATGGTACCAAAAATCAGTAATTTGCTGATTCAGGAGATGAGAAGCGTTTGTTTAATACTCATGTTACATTTAAAATGGTACAGATTCTTAGCTATTGCAGTTCATTTAAATGGTCTTTGACGGTATTGAATTATAGGATCATTAACTGTGCCAAGGGGCTTTCCATCAGACTTAAACGATTAAACGAGAACTTACCAGTTTAAAGTTTGATCTTTATTTTATGAGGATTTACGATGAGGGATTACGTGCCCTCCGCTCCCAGCCCTCATTAAGATCATCTGGTAGTTCTAGTCTTCTTTCACATTACTATTATACTTCGGTCACTATTATCTGTGATTTCACACCACTGCTTTGAAGATTGACGCACGTCCGGCTGAACGGGGCTTCTTCACGTAATCCCTCATCGTAACTCCTCATAAACTAAAAATCAAACTTCAAACTGGCAAGTTTTCGTTTAATCCTACTATTTCAATCCATTCTTCAGCTCCTCTCTGAATTTCCTCTGGGTCAGTCCATAAATGCAAGTGTTGAGCAGGTACTGAGAAACTGCAACAATAAGCCAAATTTCTGCACTATATATATCGGCGTGCTGACGTATCTGTCTGTGTAGGTATAATTGTCCGCCTGACATTTCATAGAATGTAAAACATAGGGTATCTACAGTAAAATAAAATTAACTTAAAGATCGAACAACCAAATGCACCTTCCCCGGTTCTCCACCTCTGGAACTTTCTGATTCTCACTGCTGTTCCGGATTCCCTGGCGGACTCTGTTTGCCGCTATGACGTGTCTCACGGTTAAATCATTGAAAAGCAGAATGAAACAGATTGGTAATAACAGGGTCGTGATACAGTCCAATAACTCATAGGCTCTCCACCATGACGACGTAAGGTATAGGGAGGTTGCACGGCAGTCGAATTCACGACCCGTGGCCCGTACTGTTGCCACGCAAGGCCGTCTGGAGTACACGCGGTGAATAACGGGGGGAGGGGGGGGGGGGTCGTTTGCATTTCAACGTTTTCCCGATTTTTGACAAATTTCATTAATAACTCGTGAAATAATGGATGGAATTATCGGATAAGGCGCTTTTTCGGACTTCATTGGAAAAATCTCTACCGGAATATGTTAACATTTTACCGTTAGAGCGTCGTTTTTTCGGGAAACTGTGATTATACACAAACAAACAGAACACACACGGACAATCACACCCACATCCACCAGCAAATCTGGTCCTGGATTGAAGCCGTCGAACAAGCGACCCTTTGGCTAACGCACGCTCCGCGCTCCTCTCCGCTATTCTCCGCTCCTCCCCGCTCCCCCTTTCCGCGCCGCATCCTGCCGCACCCCGCCCATCGCCGCTCCTCCCCGCTGAATCGCGCTCCTCCCCGCTCTTTCCCGCTTCTCCTCGCTCCCTTTACACCCCGCTTCCTTCTGCTCCACGCCGCCGCTCCCCGGTCACACCCCCCCCCCCCCCCCGCTCCCTGTCACGCTGTAGACGCGCCTGCGAGTTGGGAGCAATGCGTGAGTGGATAGGGCGGGGGTGGGGTAAAAGGTGCGAATTAATAATATTAATATAATATTTAGAGGCTGGATAGTGTGTGTGTGTGTTGGAGGGGGGGGGGTGCTCAGTGTGTGTGTCTGGGGGGGGGGGGTGGTTATTGTGTGTGTGCCGCTGCAGTCCTCACCCCCAGTCCCGCAACCGCGCGTTGAGTGGACTGGACCTAACGGGTCCCATTTGGTCTAGTACCTATTAAAAGTCTGATCTTGAATGTGTATTTATTTGTGTGTCTGTGTTTAATCACATCTTCGCAAAATGAAAAACGATGTGGTAACGGTAACATCGTTGCATATTCCGGTAACAAAAAAACTACTTATCTGAACATTTCAGGTTTTATTTCTAGACATTACTGAAAATGTTTAAAAATACGTTGACTTTAAAATGTTTTTTACTTTAAAATCATTCCTCCCGGTTCCAACAGATTTGATACAAAGTTGCAAGACAGGAACATTGCCAGCAACACTGAACTTTTCAGCTCGTCAAGTCAAGTCAAGTTTATTCGTCACATTCACATACGAGATGTGCAGTGAAATGAAAAGTGGCAATGCTCGCGAACTTTGGTGCAAAAAGACAAACAAACAAACATCCAAACAAATTACAAAACACAAACACATATTCTTTTACATTTTAAATATTGTGGGCGGAAGGAAAAACGTTCAGTAAAGTTAGTCCCTTGTGAGATACGAGTTTACAGTCCGAATTGCCTCTCGGCCGAACGCACTACTCTCTGCAGAGCCTTCTTATCCTGGGCAGAGCAATTCCCAAACCAGATGGTAATATTTCCGGACAAGATGCTTTCCACAGCCGCTGAGTAGAAGCACTGGAGGATCCTCGGAGATACTCTGAATTTCCTCAATTGCCTGAAGTGGTAAAGGCGCTGCATTGCCTTAATCACGAGTGCTGCGGCGTGTGATGCCCATGTCATATCTTCAGAGATGTGGACACCCAGATATTTGAAACAGCTCACCCTATCCACAGTATCGCCATTTATCCTCAATGGTGTTTACGTCCTCGGATGATGTGCCCTCTTAAAATCCAGCTTAGTTTTTTTGAAGTTCAAGGGAAGGCTGTTGTCCTGGCACCATAGTGCTAGATCAGCCACCTCCTCCAGGTAGGCCTCCCAATGACGTCTCACAGCAAGTGCACCCTACATTTACAACAACGTTGCCATCATAGCTTCTGGCAGGACTTGAGGGGGAGGGTCAATTGGTTTTGCAATTGGGGATTAGGATTATTTTTTCAAGTGCAGTGCTGGGGAGGCTGACGAGATATGATCTTGGTGAGGAGAGCTTGAATCTTACCTTCGTCAACTGGTTGAGTTGGAGGACTGCGCCTCCCGCGTGGGCTACGGGTAGGGGAGCTTTGGGGCAGCAGGCCCAACGGGTCTGCACTTGGTCTAGTAACGATAAAAAGTCTGATCTTGTGTGTGTGTGTGTGTGTGTGTGTGTGTGTGTGTGTGTGTGTGTGTGTGTGTGTGTGTGTGTGTGTGTGTGTGTGTGTGTGTGTGTGTGTGTGTGTGTGTGTGTGTGTGTGTGTGATCATATCTTCCCGAAAAAACGACGCGAAAACGGTAATTGTTTTACATATTCCGGTAGTCATTTTTCCCGTGGATTCGAAAACGCCCTATCTGAAAATGTCATGCTATTTTTCACGAGTTATTACTGAAAATGTTCAAAAATCTGACAAAACTTTGAATTTAAAAACGACCAACTTTCGCTGATGACGTCACAGAAGGTCTGCATGCCGTTCGTCACCCCCCACTTGATATAGTATCCCCTAAAACTAAATTAAACTCTAAACACAAACTGAAAACTAGAACTTTAAACTCTAAACTCAGAAACTGAACTGAACTCAAAACTAGAAACAAAAGCAGTAACGGGGTACTGATTTTGGATGATTAGCCATTGTAGATGGTTTATGCATGCAACCTATAATGTAGCTACCTCAATACCACTAACCACGCCTACCCATATCAGTATAACTGTGAGATCCTACCTTTGTTCCTCCCTGTTGGTTCCAGCACGCCTGGAGACTAGATGCAATCTGTGCTGGGACGTGAGTACCAAGTGCTATAATAAAGGACTCAGTAAAGGTTACAGTGTGTTAGACTTCAATTCTTTACATGGTGTCAGCAAGTAAGCCTAGCGCCTCCTGTTTACCGGTTTTTATTTCTCCCTTGTGTATCAGTGTTTAATTTCATTTTGTCATGGCATCTTCATGCCGAAAGCCATCTCCCATTGTCTTTGACGCTGACATTGCGGACGATGGGGGACTTTTGTGTTGGGCTGTGAGATATATTGTTTGTGCTCACAATCACTACTCAGAGACTAAATCGTGGAAACAAGAAATGCTTTATTTGCGAGTCTGCAGAATCGGGTGCCTCTCCAAGTTGAGACACACCGAGCAAAGGAAAAACGTCTTGTTTTATACAATTCAGTATACAGTCTTTATTGATCGGACGCCTCCCCTTCTGACCCCTTCCAATCAGGGTACCGAGGTTCACAATCTTCCAACCCTCTCCTCCGTGCGTCATCAATCATTCCCTCTCCTCCCACATCATACATCGCATGTACATTTAAATTAGGTTCTTTGTCATGAGGGGCGTAAAGTTAATATTCAGTTAACTCATTAAGCATGCGCAGTATCTGTGCCCTAACCTAATTAATTGCCTTTGACCTAAAGAATAGCTTCTGCGTTGTCAGCTACATTCCTTACCTCATCTTGTTATGGGACAATGTTATCAACAGCTCTGAAGGTCTGACTGTTTGTTCGAATCACAAGGTTGGTGTTTCCAGTTACTCAGCCCATCACAAGGTCGGTGACTACAACCGTTCGGCCCCTCACAATGGTGGTTTAATCATCTTATCCCTCACAATCCTCCCTTTTTCTTTTGCTACGCATCCTGTATTAAACCCCATTCCTAGACTTCCTGCTGTTCCAAAGCTAATAACAATCTTTTTATCTCTCTTTCCTCTGGGTCCTCTCTCGGCGTCATTATCATTATCTTCTGGACGCCCCCTTTCTCCCCCATGGGGACTACAACTGCCTGCATTTGGCTTATACTTCTAGTTATAAGAACCCTGAGACATGGTATACAACAGGGGATAATGATTAATGCAGCTAAGGCCCATAAAATCACTAGTCCCACCGCTTTCCACCAGGCTCCTCCTAAGATGTAATCCCACCATCCTGCTCCCATGATTGTGTTCCATCTCTGTACCGGGACATGTGCTATTTTTCTGATTCCTTCTGATATATCCATTACTGCTTGCCCGTTGTCATCAATGTTTAGGCAGCAATTAGAGAGGTTGAATTTTCCGCATACTCCTCCCTCTTCGGCTAGTAAGTAGTCTAAGGCCAAACGGTTTTGGTATATCGCTGTTCTCATCTGTGTCTGCTGCTTCGCCAACATCTCTAGTGCAGATGCAGTCTGGTTGGTAATTACTTCCAGCACTGCCTGTAGTCTTATGATCCGATTTAACATATACACTGGGGTCCGGTAGCCCCAGGATCCGTCCTGTGCCCAAGTGGCCGGTCCATAATATGAGATTATTCTTGCAGGTGGCCACTCATCATTTTCCCATTTTCCGATGTTCATTCCTCTCTTCGTTCGGTGTAGATCGTCAAAGATGGGTGTGCCTAGCGACCGCCCCTCCTCAGTGGTCAACAGAAAAAACCCTGGTTGTACCAGTTCAATTAAACAAGTCCCACTCCATTTTTCTGGCAATACCGAGTATGCCTTGTGTCCGCATATCCATAGCAGTCCTTCAGGGGCAGGTCCACTAGAGGTAACATTGTTCCATATGTCCTGCAACACTGGAATTCCCTGGTAAGGGTTGTTCCCGGTGCAATTCCATAATCCAGTCGATTCGCTTCCATCAGTCTTCATCCAGATAGTACAGTTTCCTTCATCCTTTACAGTGGGATATCATTGAAGTTCCTCTGGCCACCACACTCGGGATTGATTTGGCCACTGGGTGATGATGCGCTGGCAGGGGCTGCTGCCTACTAGGATGGCATCCTTTGCCCAGGGCCTGGCGATACACTCAGTTCCAACCGGGGTGTGTGTCAGGACCCATTCCTGGGGACTTCGATCTCTTCCCACCGTCAAATTCCACTTTATCAGGTCCCATACCTCAATGATAGATCCTCTCCATGGCCAGCGTGAGCTCATCAGCGGTCCTCCACAAACCCAACAGTTAGTCACATTCAGGGTTCTGGCTATCCGGAGGGCCAAGTCCACAAACAGGTTTCTCCCCACTTCGGGGATCTCAATCTGCTGCTTTATTTAATCATACATAGTCTGGTGCAGTTGAGTAGAAGGCTGGGAAGGTGGGGGAGGTTTGTTGACTACTGCTTCTGCTAACTTCCCTATCACTACCTCCTTAATTCTGTCTAATGTTTCATCCCTGGCTCGGGAAGGGATGTCTAACTGTCCTCCCTTGGTCATGCAGACCCATTTCTCCCCTTTTGGGCAGGTAATGTGCCCAACACTTCCTACATGTCCCTTATTTTCTACTACATAATACCCCCTCCCTCCGTCCTGACAAACAGCTCTAGTCCTTAGGTCGTAGCAAACATCACTTACATGGGAATGATATGTAAATGCTCTGGTTGTTCGCCCTCCATATCTGATAGGATGGTAGCACTTATCACAGTTATTAACACTTCTTATAATGGTTACATATATAGTTAGTAATACTACAACTGCTCCTTTCATGCTGTTAGTTTCATACACTTATTTCTTACTGAAAGTTAATGCCAGGGGCTTATTCCCTGGTTTTACCGTCCACTGATCGTCTTTCTCAGGAACTGACGTCTGGTCAACGGGTCCTTTAACCCGGGTCGCATGTGTCCACCCTGTTTCTTTTGTTCGTACTGCTGTCTCCGTTGTCAGCAATGCCAGGTATCGGCCAGTCCACCGGGGCTGCAGTTTCTCCTCCTTCCAACTTTTAATCAGTACCCAGTCACCGGCCTTTATAGCGTGTATTGGAAAGTCGAGTGGTGGACTTTGTGAAACAGTCCTTTTATTTTTAATTCTGCAAGGGAACGAGACACTGCCAGTAAATAGTTCCTCATGAACACATCGCTGCCTTCGAAGGTCGGCGTGCCCTCTACCTTTCCAAGATAGGGCAGCCCAAACAACATTTCGTAGGGAGACACCGCAATATCTTTACGGGGTGCCGTTCGTATTCTTAATAATGCAATTGGTAAACACTTAGTCCAGTGTAGTCTGGTTTCCTCCATTAACTTAGTTATCTGTTTTTTAAGGGTTGCATTCATCCTTTCCACTCGCCCAGAACTTTGGGGGTGCCAGGGTGTATGCAATTTCCAATTTATTCCCAAGGTACTGCAAACCAACAGGTGAACCTTAGAGGCAAAATGTGTTCCTCGGTCGGAATCTATGGATTCGATGACCCCGTATCGGGGAATGATTTGTTCTAATAATATCCGGGTTACTGCCTGAGCGGTGGCATTTATCGTGGGAAATGCTTCCACCCACCTGGTGAAATGGTCTACAACTACTAGGAGGTACTTCCACATTTGTATTCTTGGAAGTTCTGTAAAATCTACCTGTATTCTCTGGAAGGGTCTTATAGCCAATTGTTGTCCTCCACCAGGGACAGCTCTCATTACCTTCTTGTTAACCCTCTGACATAACACACAACCGGAGACTGTCTGCTTAGCCAAAGTATAGATACCTCGGCAAGCGTAGGTCCGTAGTAGTGTGTCACACAGGGCCTGCGCTCCCCAATGTGACTGGGAGTGCAGTTGTGTCATCAAATCCCGAGTTAATCCTTTGGTTAACATTTGTTTCCCATCCGGCGTCCACCACCTCCCGTCAGTGGAACGCCGAGCCCCTAACTCATTCATTTTATCCTCCTCCTCCTGTGAGAATACAGGTATCTTTCCTACTCCTTCCCTTAATGGTATTAAACACAACATCCTCACTGTTCCTTCTGTCGCTGCCTTTTTTGGCGGCTCCGTCTGCCGCTTCATTTCCCCTTGCTTCTAATGAGTTCCCCTTTTGGTGTCCCGCCACATGGACCACCGCTATCCTTTCTGGCAAATGTAATGCTTCCAGCACCTTCTCAATAAATTGCTCATGTGCCAACTCCTTTCCTCTTGCTGTAATCATCCCCCTTTCTTTCCATATTCTCCCAAACGGTGTACACCGTTCCTTCCTTCCCCTCCAACAATTCTAACGCCCGTATTAAGGCATACAATTCACACGACTGAGCCGACCAACTACCTGGCAACCTGCCCGCCTCCACTCCTTCAAATCCTTCTCCTCCTATTATGGCATACCCACTATATCTTTTTCCATTTATACAGCGGGAAGAACCGTCTATAAACCACCTTTCTCCCTCTACCAGAGGCTGTTCCTCCAAATCCTGCTCTTGGTCTGTAGATCTATAATTTCGCTACAGTAGTGCTCTGGTCTCTGCCCTTCCTGCTCGTCGTCCGCCGAGTATAAAAGCTGGGAAAGGTTTAAATTCTTATCGGTCAGAATGGTCAAATCGTCTTTTTCCATAAGTATCACTTCGTACTTTAGGATCCTGGAGTCAGTCAACCACCGGTTGGACTTCTGAGTTAGTATTGTCCGGACCGTGTGGGGAGTAGATACTACCAGGTCACCTCCAAATGTCAATTTTCTACTTTCTTCCACTAATATTGCTGTTGCTGCGACCGCTTGAATACATACAGGCCACCCTCGTGATACCGGATCCAAGAGTTTAGAAAGGAATGCGACTGGCTGTCGCTTCCCTCCTCTCTTTTGTGTCAGTACCCCCAACGCAATTCCATTCTCCGCATTAACAAAGAGATGGAATGGTTGATCAATGGACGGGAGGGTCAGTACCGGTGCGGTGATCAGGCTATTCTTTATTTCTCCAAAACTCTGTTCGTCCTCAGAATCCCATTGTACTTTATCAGTCTCCTCACACAATTTATCATACAAGAACTTGACTTGTCGGGTGTAATTGTCTATCCATATACTACAGTATCCAATTAACCCCAGAAACTTCCTGATTTCTTTTTTGTTCCTTGGCATCGGCAGCCCGGTGATCCCAGCTATTCTTTCGGGGTTTATTCTCCTTTTCCTGTCACTAATCAGGTGTCCTAGATATTTAACCTCCTGTTCTACAAATTGTAGTTTATTTTTGGACACTCTCAATCCCTTTTCCCCTAAAAAGTTTAAGAGGGTTATGGTTGCATCCCTTACTGGCTCTTCTTCTCCGCCTGAGAGTAACAAATCATCTACGTACTGCAATAATTGTGTCCCATAGGTCCTGGGAACATCCTCTAATACTTGTTCTATATTTGCCCGAACAGGTTCGGGGATTCAGTAAATCCCTGAGGGAGCACAGTCCATCGATACTGTTGCTTCCTCAGTGTGTCTGGGTTTTCCCACTCGAATGCAAAAAGGTCTCTATTTTCCTCAGCCAGGGGGCAGCTCCAAAAGGCGTCTTTCAGATCTACCACACTGAACCACCTGTGGTTAGGGGGTATACGTCCCATTATGGTAGAAGGATTTGGGACTACCGGGTGTCGAGCCCTAACTACCCTATTCAATTCTCTTAGGTCCTGGACCAGTCGGAACATTCCGTCAGTCTTTCTTACAGGGAGTATTGTAATACTCCATCCTTCAGTAAGTTTTCTATAATTGGCTGCAGCCCTTTTCTTCCTTCCATTGAAATCGGATACTGTCTTACCTGTACTACTTCACTTCCTTCTCGCAAGGCTATCCTCAGAGGTGGTATTCTTAGCCCTCCCCTATTTCCCTCTCTTGCCCACACCTGTGAGACTATTCTTTCTTCATCTTCGGTCGTCAATTTATATAGTTGTACTATAATCTGTCCACCTACGGGAGCTGTGCCCATTCCTAATTGAACTTGTAAGTCCCTTCCCATCAGATTTATTCCTGCCTGGGGCACCAGGATTAAGTCTTCCATGGCCTCTCGATTTTCATATTTTACCATTACTCCTTCTATCTCGGGAGCTGTCATTACCTTTCCCCCTACTCCAGAGATTTTGGCTTGCTTTTCCCCTAATCCCATTCCCTCCGGTATCCTGGTTACACTTGATCTTTCCGCCCCTGAGTCCACCATAAATACCGTGTCTTCTCCTTGGGGACCTAATTTTAAGTTTACCAAGGGTTCCCGTGTACGTCCTACACACCCCAAGGAGGGGAACCCCTGACCCCTCTATTCCTCCATCAGTGTGTATGATTGTACTTCATGCCTTATCTTTGGACATTCACTTTTAAAGTGTCCTTCTTTGTGACAATGATAACACCGGGATGGCCCGGTGCGCCATCCCCCTGATCCTTGTTCATTATTTCCCGGGGGACCCCAACCTTGGTCCCTCCATTCACCCCTTCCTCTTTCTCTTCTTTGAAAGTTTGGGGTCCACGGTTCTCGCCCCCCCGCCCCCCCCCCCCCTCATGGGAGGAGCAGATGCCCTGACCACGGGGGTTCTTTGGGTTGGGTTCCAACGCCACTTATTTCTCAATCCGACAACTCTTCGGATGTCTCAATAAGCCAGACGCACACCTCACCCCCCCCCCCCCCCTTCACCCCATCCGTGCAACATCCGCCCCAATGGACTATCAGGCGGAATGTGCGGCTCTTCACCAGTTTGAGCCTTTTTCCCCCGGGCCCTTAATTTGCCCGTTCCGGTTACCCATCCCTGTCAGACCTTTTCCCGTCCAACAGAACCCAATCGCCCGAGTAATACTTAATAGTCAATATTCTTACCCGAGTCCTGTGCACAGAAATTACTCGATTGCTTGATCCCTTTCACCGGATTCCCTCTTGTTTCCAGAGTCTCTTGTCCGAATATCACTCGCTCAAACCACTGACGGCAAGCAAGGAGATCAGAGACTGCTGAATCAGCAGGGTGCACCTTCCCTTCCTTTCGTGCCTCCGTCAAGTGGCCGGAGTGGCGATCGCGGACGAGCCCCCAACTTGTGAGATATATTGTTTGTGCTCACAATCACTACTCAGAGACTAAATCGTGGAAACAAGAAATGCTTTATTTGCGAGTCTGCAGAATCGGGTGCCTCTCCAAGTTGAGACACACCGAGCAAAGGAAAAACGTCTTGTTTTATACAATTCAGTATACAGTCTTTATTGATCGGACGCCTCCCCTTCTGACCCCTTCCAATCAGGGTACCGAGGTTCACAATCTTCCAACCCTCTCCTCCGTGCGTCATCAATCATTCCCTCTCCTCCCACATCATACATCGCATGTACATTTAAATTAGGTTCTTTGTCATGAGGGGCGTTAAGTTAATATTCAGTGAACTCATTAAGCATGCGCAGTATCTGTGCCCTAACCTAATTAATTGCCTTTGACCTAAATAATAGCTTCTGCGTTGTCAGCTACATTCCTTACCTCATCTTGTTATGGGACAATGTTATCAACAGCTCTGAAGGTCTGACTGTTTGTTCGAATCACAAGGTTGGTGTTTCCAGTTACTCAGCCCATCACAAGGTCGGTGACTACAACCGTTCGGCCCCTCACAATGGTGGTTTAATCATCTTATCCCTCACAGGGCTTCAATCACTTTGTTAACATTGTGCACCGAAATGACCCAGATGCGGTCAAAGCCTCCCTTCTGTTGAACCTTGCCTGTCCAGACGCCATGAAACGTGCTCAAGCTTTCGTCTACACTCCAGAGGTCCTGGATGACAACGACAAGGTCGTCGCGCCGGCGGAATCTGCTAATGACCCGGTATGTCTCTTGCGCAAGTTTGCGGACATTTGTGACTTGCCCTCCAACCGCATATTGGAGCGGGCTAGATTCTTTACTCGTAAGCAGCAGCCTGATGAGCCTGTTGAATGTTTTATCGCCGACCTGCGCTACATTGCTCAGCGGTGCCGTTTCGATACCATGCGTGATCAACTCACCAGGGATATCCTGGTCACCGGCATGCTAGATCAGAAACTACGTGCAGATCTGCTTCAGAAGCCGGACCTCACTCTAACTCAGGCAATGCATGCCTGCCGTATCGCTGAAGTGGTTGACCCGTCTCATGGCCTGAGGGGGTCTGAAAACCGTGCTATAAATCTAACGGGCTTCGCCGTGCCTCGTCGCAGGCAAGACAATCTTCGCCCTCCGCCGCGTCCCGCCCGCACATCCAGGGTCCCGAATACCAAGAAGTGCCCCAACTGCAGCTATGTCCACTCCATGCAGTCCCAGTGCCTGGCATTTGGAAAAGCCTGTAATTTCTGTGGTAAACTGAACCATTTTGCAGCTGTGTGCCGCTCCCGTGGGAACGCTCCCCAACCTTCCAGACAATTATTAAACAACCTTCAGCAGGTTGATAATGACCTCGATTCTCAGTCTTCTGCCGACACTGCCCCCGACTCTGAGCTCAGCATTTCCATGGGAGACAACAGTATTTACACTCTCCTCCATAGCCGATCTCGCCTCCCCGATCCTTCGGTGCTCGTTACTGTGAACAACAAGTCTTTCTCTGCGAAGTTAGATACGGGTGCAAAAGTGAATGTTATGTCAACATCACTGTTCTACAACATAAGGAATAATGAGCTGTTGACTGCTGATCGCTCTATACTACGTGCTTATGGGGGAGAAGAGCTAACACCCGTGGGGAGGGCCTCCTTCCACTCTGTGCTGCAGAAAGTATCCCGTGACCTGTCGTTCTTCATTCTGGACTGTGACTGCGTGACTCTGTTGAGTAATCATGCCTGCCAGGACCTTGGCCTGGTGTCTTTCGACCGCACGGTCCACGAAGTACGGGTGATGCTGAACCCACTCTCCGAGTACCCCGACCTCTTCGATGACAAATTGGGGAAGCTGCCTCTTGTGTACAAGATTACTACTGACCCCTCTGTCACGCCTGTGATCCGTGCCCCACACAGGGTGTCATTCGCTATGAAGGACAAGGTGGAAGCCATGCTGAACAACATGGTTTAAATTGGGGTGTTGGAAGCCGTCAGCGATCCCACCGATTGGGTCTCCACCATGGTCGCCACCATGAAGAAGGGTAAGAACGAAATACGGGTGTGCATCAACCCCAAGGATTTAAATATGGCTATAAAACGTCCCCACTACCCTATGCGGACTGTAGACGTTGTTGCTGCCCAGGTCGGTCAGGCCACAGTGTTTTCGGTCCTCGATGCCAGAAGCTCGTTCTGGCAAATACCTCTGGACAAACGCTCCTCAGACTTAACTACTTTTAGTACACCCTTCGGAAGGTTCAAGTTTTTACGAATGCCGTTCGGCATCAATTCTGCTAGCGAGGTGTTTCAGCGCTCCATGGAGCAACTGTTTGCCGGTCTGCCGTGTGCCATTATTGTGGATGACATTCTTGTTTATGGGAGAGATGCTGCTGAGCATGATCGCAACCTCCGACGGATTCTTGACCGCGCTCGCCAGATCAACCTAAAGCTGAACCCGTCTAAATGCAGGTTTCGTGTAGCTGAGGTGCCATATGTTGGCCACATTTTCACGTCCCGCGGCTGAAACCTGATCCGCAGAAGACAAACGCTATCTCCGAGCTGCCTGCCCCGACTGATGTTACCAGCGTGCAGCGGATCCTGGGTATGGTTAATTACCTGGGCAAGTTTATCCCGAACCTCAGCGATCTGAGCGCGCCTCTGAGGCAACTGACAAAGAAGGACATCGCCTGGTCCTGGTTCCCCCAACACCAGCAGGCTTTCGATCTCCTCAAAACGAAGCTGATCAGCACACCGACTCTTCGGTTCTTCAATCTGAAGCGTCCAATCGTGGTGACGTGCGATGCTTCCCGTTTTGGACTCGGTGCTGCCTGCCTGCAGCTCTATGGTGATGGCTCGCTGCAGCCCATATCCTATGCCTCGCGGACAATGATGGACACCGAGCAGCGCTATGCTCAAATAGAGAAGGAGCTTCTGGCGGTTGTGTTTGCCTGCTCCAAATTTAAGGACTTCCTTTTCGGTGCCAGGTTCACTGTCGAGACGGATCATCAACCTTTAGTGACTATCCTCAACAAGCCAATCCACATCGCCCCGGCCAGACTGCAGCGGATGATGCTGCAACTACAGCGGTTCGACTTCAAGATCGTGTACAAGAAGGGCACTGAGATGCTCGTGGCTGACGCCCTGTCCAGAGCCCCACGTCCCTCCTGCGACAGACATCCCTACGAACAGGAGGACTTGCACGTTCTCAACATCAATTTATTTCCCTCTAAACAGCTGCAGGGCCTGGTTGAGCACCCTGCTAACGACCCCGATCTGCAACAGCTAGCTGCTGTCATCAGGCGCGTGTGGCCCGACAATCGCACCTCGTTGCCTGCGGGTGCGCCCGTGAACCTTTCTTTCTGGTTCGCGATGAACTGGTGCTCCGGGACGGGATCATCATCAAGGGTCACAAGGTGGTCGTCCCTGCCTCCCTGTATGCCTCGTACTACACCGCTGCCCACATGGGGCACCCAGGAGCCGATGCCACAGTCTCACGTGCCCAAGAACAGTACTATTGGCCTGGCATGGCAAAGTACATTAAGGCCCGTGTAGCCTCCTGCCCTGATTGCAACTCTCTTGCCCCTCACCAGCAGCGCCAGCCGCTTCTACAACAGCCGGCCCCTGACATGCCCTGGTCATCGCTGGCCGCAGATGTTTTCGAATGGCGTGGTAAGCAATACCTCGTGTTGGTTGATTCCTACTCGAACTGGTCCGAAGTGGACCTTCTCCCTGCCATCACCTCTGAGATGGTCTTCAGTAAGCTGCGCCGACACGTCGCCACCTTTGGGTCCCCGGTCCGTTTACAGACCGACAACGGCCGTCAGTTCACCAGCGCTGAGATCAACGCTTTTGCCGTGAAGTGGAACTTCACTCATTTCACCAGCAGCCCAGAATACCCGCAGAGCAATGGCCTGGCCGAACGTGCTGTCCGCAGCGCCAAGACCTTGCCCGAACAGTCTCGTCTCTCCAACAGTGATTTCTACCAGGGCTTGTTAAACCTCCGTAACATTTCCAGGGACAATACCATGCGATCCCCTGCTCAACGTCTGATGTCACGCGTTCTTCGCCCTCCGATGCCGATCGCACAACAATCCTTGGTGCCAAAGGTCCTTCAGCCTGCTGCTGTCCAGCAACGGATTGCTCAACGGCATGAAGTTCAGCGAAGCTCCCACGACATGTCCTGCCGCCCCCTCTCACCTCTGCTGCCTGGCCAGGTCGTTCGCTTGCAGACTTCCACCGGTTTCTCCCGACTCGCAACCGTGGTCGGGGTGGACAATTCGCCACGGTCCTACTTGGTGGACTTTGAAGGGACTATCTATCGCCGCAGCCGCCAGCACCTGCTGGCTGTCAACGAGCCTAAACCATCCACTGCGGCCCCGCATGCTCCTCGGTTGCGATTCGAGCCTGCTCCCACTAACTACCCCTCGACTCGCATGCCCCCATCTGCCCGTTCGCCGCGGTCCCCTCACCATGCTCCTTCGGGTTTATCAACCCCTGTCCGCTCCTCCCCTTCCCGCGCTCCTCTCTCACCGCCTGCTCCAATCTCTCATGCACAGTCCCCTTCCCCAGGCTCTCCTGTGCCGGAAGGCTCCCCTTCCGCATTCCAGGCTGTGTCTCCGCCTGCGTTCTCCATTCCAGCTGTTCCTGCTCCTCCTCCTCTTCTTTAGGGGGGGGGGGGGGGACGGCGAGGGTGCCATGCGCACCCGCTCGGGTCAGGTTGTCAGACCTCCTGACCGTTACGGTGATTTCGTTTAGATTTGCAGGTTTTGTGAATCTCCCTGCCACTGTTGTATCTTTGATTTCTTAATTTCCTAAGGGGAAGGATGTAGATGGTTTATGCATGCAACCTATAACGTAGCTACCTCAATACCACTAACCACGCCTACCCATATCAGTATAACTGTGAGATCCTCCCTTTGTTCCTCCCTGTTGGTTCCAGCACGACTGAAGACTAGATGCAGTCAGTGCTGGGACGTGTGTACCATGTACTATAATAAAGGACTCAGTAAAGGTTACAGTGTGTTAGACTTCAACTCTTTACAGCCATGACCACATTAAATGGCGGTATTGGTTCGAAGGGCCGAATGGCGTACTCCTGCACCTATTTGTTTATGTTTTTAAGTTTCTATGTTTCCACTATAAACTCAAACTCTAAACTCTCAACTCTAAACTCTAACCATTAAACACAAACTATAAACTCAAATTACAAACTCTAAACACAAATCATGAACTACATGTAAAACTAAGCGCGCAGTGATCTCCGGCAGGTTGGACCCCGGGGGGAGAGGATCCGGAGCGGACAGAAACAGAAACCATTCTTCACTGCAACCATGTTATTGATAGATTCCACGTTGTACTGAGAGTGAGAAGCGGCGACCTGGCGCGGCCGCCGGGGTCACGGGCTTAATTTGCCGCGATGGTGTTGTGGATCCAGGAGACGTGGTGACAGACGAGGGTGTACACGCCGGGATAGCCTATTACAATACACGCGTATCCCCGCGATTCCACTCCCTGGAGCACTCCGTTACACACTGCTGACCCGGCAGAATCACCGTCATGGGCAGACGTGAGAGGAGGTTAAATGGCTTCGGATAAAGATTGTAAATTGTACCTAGTGTGTGTGTGTGTGTGTGTGTGTGTGTGTGTGTGTGTGTGTGTGTGTGTGTGTGTGTGTGTGTGTGTGTGTGTGTGTGTGTGTGTGTGTGTGTGTGCGTGTCCGTGCGTGTGTGTGTGTGTGTGTGTGTGTGTGTGTGTGTGTGTGTGTGTGTGTGTGTGTGTGTGTGTGTGTGTGTGTGTGTGTGTGTGTGAGGGGATCAATAAAGTATGTATTATTATTATTTGTATTATTATTATTTTTTTGTAAAAAATTATTATTATTATTATTATTATTAGTAGTATTATTATTATTATTATTATTATTATTATTATTATTATTATTATTATTATTATTAGTAGTAGTAGTAGTAGTAGTATTATTAGTATTATTATTAGTATTATTATTATTATTATTATATCATGCTTGCCCATACGAACCTGTATGTGCCTACGAACAGACGGTAAAACCAGACAGCGCCTTAAAACCAACCGCGACCGGAGAGGAGGGGGTTGCAGAGACGGGGAGAGGGGATGTAGACCCCTGTATTTATTATCAGTAACAGTGAGCTGCGAACACCACCCAGCGCGGTTGAATCAGGGCGTCGCCGCACATGTGGAAGCCGACGTTGAAGGACACGTTCCAGGGTGCGGCTTGTTTACTGCACACGTACCCGCCCACGAATCTGTCATCGTCTGCGGACGCCGCGACTGTGGGGGTGGGAGAGAGAGAACACGGTCACTGGAGGGGGGAGAGGATGGGGAGAGAGAGGTGGGGGATAGAATAACGGAAGAGGGAGAAAGAGGGGCAGATAGTTGGGGGAGGGGGAGAGGGGTGGAGATAGTGGGGTAAGAAAGACGGGGAGAAAACATATGGGGGAGAGGAGGGAGAGAATGGGGATGCGAATAGAGAGAGAGGATGGGGAGGAAGAGAAGGAGGGGAGATGAGGTTCGGGAGACAGGAGGGGGAGACAGAGGAGGGGGTAAGGGAGGAAAGGGAGGAAGAAAAACGGAAGAGTGACCGAGGCGGGGGGGAGGTGGGGGGGTGGCATGCACACTTACCGGCGAGTCCGAGGAAGACGAGGAGCAGAAGGGTCTTCATGTTGTGTGGGGTCGGGGAGCGGATGCTTTTGGCGAGCGACCGCACCTTTGCTCTTCCAAGCCCGTGTATGGCGCTGTGCGGGATCGGGGAGGGAAGGAGGGACGGGGAAAGGGCGGAGGGAAAGAGGGAGGGAGGAGCGAGAGGGGACGGGGAGACGGAGGGAGGGTGTAGAGGAAAGGGAGGGGAAGAGTGGAGAGGGGGTGGGCTTACAGAGAATAAACAAAACTGAAACACAAACTAAAGTAAAATTAATTTAAAGTAAACTGAAACTCGAAACTCAACCCTTGACCTAAAACCTTCGCTCAGTCCGCCATGACCCATCTGATCAACCGGTTGTCAAACACTTGCGTGGATGGGGTCACAGAGACGGGGAGCGTGGGTGTAGGGGCCGGAGTGAAGGGGGTGGCTCTAACTATATGAAATTATACTCTGTTTAAGAAAGAACTGCAGATGTTGGAAAAATCGAAGAGACAAAAATTGTGGAGAAACCATGCAGCCGAGAGAGAGAGATTGGTAGAGAGGGAGAAAGAGAGTGAGTTGTTGAGAGGGAGAGAGTGATAGAGTGATAGAGAGAGAGACGGTTGAGGGGTGGGAGATGGAGGGAGGGAATGAGGAGGCGGGGAAGGAGGGGTGGGGGTGAAAGAGACGGGGAGAGGGGGTGTAGTGGTCGGAGCGGAGTGGGTTTAATCCCTCTCCTTTACCCCACTAGCGTTTTGCGGCAACCAGCTCAAGTGCTTGGACGCCCCAGTTCTGAGTGACACGGACTGTCGCGGTTCCTACCCGGGAATGATCATTGACAACATGATGTGCCTCGCCTGCTTGGAGAGAGGCCGCCACTGCTTCAAGGTACAGACTTCTCTCTCTCCCTCCTCTGTCGCTCACTCCTGCCCCCCCCCACCCTCCGTCTCCCCTCCTCTCTCACCACTCATCTCTCTCCTCCTGCTCCCCCTCCGTCTCCCCTCCGCCTCCCTTCCCGCCCATGCAACCCGCCCTCTCTTCATTTCTGTAACCCACACCCTTTCCCTTCTGCCCCTCACTCCCAACTACAGCGCGGAAACAGGCCTTTCCCTCCTCCCTTTCCCCGTCCCTCCTTGCGAAACAGACGAGCGATCAGCCCGTTCACACACACACACACACACACACACACACACACACACACACACACACACACACACACACACACACACACACACACACACACACACACACACACACACACACGCACACACACACACGCGCGCGCGCGCGCGCAACGCCCCCTAAACATATACACTCTGACCATCCCCACATTCACATACTAAGCATCCCCTAAATATTACATTAATATTATTGCTTCGTTCATTTTACATCATCCCCGCCCTATTGACACACGCATAGCCCCCAACTCGCAGTCACGTCTAGAGAGGGAGAGGGAGGGGGAGAGGTGTGTTGAGAGAGAGAGGGCTGAAAACGAGGTGGCAGAGACAAAGAGAGAGGGGGAGAGAGAGAAAGACAGAGACAGAGCGAGTGGCGCAGAGACAAAGAGAGAGAATGATAGACAGAGAGACAGCGGGGATAGGGGTGAGAGTGGGTTAGAGGGGGGGTAGAGGGGTGAGAGGGTGTGGGGGGAGAGGGGAGCAGAGGGGGAGAGGGGAGAGAGGGGATGAGAGGGTGAGCGAGTGGGGAGAGCGCAGGTTAGAAGGGGAAGAGCGGGAGGGGTGGGGGGAGAGAGTGGGTAGAAATAGGGGGGAGATGGTGGAGAGACGGGCGGAGAGAGAGAGGGGAGAGGTGGGGCAAGGGTGGAGAAGGGGTTAGACAGATTGGGGGTGTGAGAGAAGAGGAGAGGGGAGAGAGAGCTGGGGTGTTAATGGGGTAAGAAAGAGGAGGAGATAAAGAAGGGGATGAGAAGGGCAGATATAGTCTGGGGGAGAGAATGGATGAGAGAAGAGCGGAAGATGAGGGCGCAAGCGGGGGGTAGAGGAAGGCCAGTGAGGAGGGGGGAGAGGAAGGGCGGAAGACAGGAAGGGACACAGAGAAGGGGAGAGAGATTAGGGGGAGTATGAGAAGGGGTGAGGAGGAGGGAGACAGGAACGGGGAGAGGAGGGCGGAAGAGGAAGGGCGGACACATGTGTGGGAGACAGAGGTAGTGGGAAGTGAGGAGAGGGAGGGATAAATGGGGAAGAGTGCCCGGGGAGTGTATACTTACCGGCGAGTGCGAGGAAGAGCAGAAGGGTCTTAATGTTGTGTGGGGTCGGGGCGCGGATGCCTTTGGCGAGCGACTGCACGTGTACTCTTCCAAGCCCGTGTATGGCGCAGGGCGAGTTCGGGGAGGGTGGGAGGGATGGAGGGTGGAAGAGAGGGATGGGGGAGGGAGGGAGGGAGGGAGGTAGGGAGGGAGCGAGGTAGGGAGGGAGGGAGAGGAGGGAGGGAGGGAGGAATGGACGGAGATAGCTGGGAAAGAGGGAGAGAGGAGAGATAGGGATTGGGTAGTGGGAGGGAGGAGTGGAAAGGGAAGGGGAGTTGAGCAGTTTACAGACAAACACTTAACTGTTACTCAAACTAAAGTATAACTTATTTAAATTAAACTCGAATTCTAAACTTAACACTTGGGCTAAAACTATCAGAACGCCTTTTCTCAGTCCACCTGGACCCATCTGATCTACCGGATGCCAAACAAATGTCACCTCGACCACAGCTAACCTGTTTCCCATATCATCGACACTTTTTGCATATCTTTTATTTATGTATATAACGAACTGTCTCATCTTGACCACTTCCTGTCTGCGCTGGGTTTGGAATTTAGAAAACACGCTACCATATATTGCTATGATGTTTGCCATCTTGCACACAGTACTCCTCCGCTGAGGCAGCCCCGAGGATTTTTCCGATCGATGAAAAATAAAAAAGTTATGAATGTTTAATAAATCTTGAGATCAGCTGATAGGACCTCTCGCCTGTCAATCGCCTTCGGGTGAAGGGCAGGACTATAATCCCTGGATGCCTCGACATGACTGCTGTGATTCTACTGAACTGTGAGTCTACTGAACAGTGAGTCTGTACTTTATGTGCTTTTTGTGGGTTATGTGGTTATATGCTTTGCGTGTTTATGCGCATTATGTGGTTAACCCTTTATGGGCTTGCAATAAATGATTTGTTAGCCAGCAATGTGCTTGCAATGAATGATGATTTGTTAATCCTTAATGTGCTTGCAATAAATGCTTTGTTAGCCAGCAATGTGCTTGCAATGAATTATGATTTGGTAACCCTTAATATGCTTGCAATACATGATGTTAGCCAGCAATGTGCATGCAATGAATGATCATTATTTAACCCTTAATGTGCTTGCAATAAATGATGTGTTAGCCAGCAATGTGCTTGCAATGAATGATGATTTGTTAACCCTTAATGTGCTTGCAATAAATGATTTGTTAGTCTGCAATTTGCTTACAATGAATCATGATTTGTTAATCCTTAATGTGCTTGCAATAAATGATTTGTTAGCCAGCAATGTGCTTGCAACGAATGATCATTTTTTAACCCTTAATGTGCTTGCAATAAATGATTTGTTAGCCAGCAATGTGCTTGCAATGAATGATGTGTTAACCCTTAATGTGCTTGCAATAAATGATGTGTTAGCCCTTAATTAATCGAAATGAGTTGTTTGGCCTGCCCTGTGCTTGAAATCGAAATTGAAATGGAAATGGAAATGGAAATGAAATGAGATGAAATGAGTTGATTGGCCTGCCCTGTGCTTTTGCTTTTGCTTTGCCTCTCCTTTGATTGACTTCACCTGAAATGAAAGCAAATGGATTGCATTTTTGACTGGTCCCGCCTGCCCTGTGCTATTGCTTTTGCTTTGCCTTTGCTTTGCATGACCACACATGAAATGAAAGCAAATGGATTGCAATGCCGGCTGGCCCCGCCAGCCCTGTGCTTTTGCTTTTGCTTTGGATTTGCTTCGCTTGACCTCGCGTGCAATTAAAGCAAACGAATTGTATTGTATTGTTGGCTGGTCCCGCCGGTCCCGTGCTAGACTTGACTTGACATGGAAATGGATCGACTTGACATGAAATGGATTGAAATGGAGTGTTAGCCCTGCACGTACTGTGCTTGACTTGACTTGACCCACACGACCCATGCAAGCGCCCCAGAAATCCACCCCCGCCCCCCCAACTCCACTGACCATCAATATTGGAATTGGTGGAGAGGTGCAATATTGCGTTGGGGGACCAGCCCTCCAGTGTGAACCTGGGACCCGATGGGTCCCACTTAGTCTAGTTTCTATATCTCTCCACATCACCGTTTATATCTCTCGTTTCATTTTTCCCAGACACTCCGTCTGAAGGGGGGTCACAAACCGAAACTGGAGAGATGCTGCCTGACCCGTTGAGTTACTCCAACACTTTGTGCCTGTCCATGTTCTCCACAGATGCTGCCTGACCCGGTGAGTTACCCCAGCACTTCGTGCCGGTCAGGCACCATCGCTGGAGAAGGGTAGGGGGTCACAGAGATGGGGAGAGGGGATGTAGGGAGGTGGGGGGGTCACTCTAATTAACACTAAATAAACTCTAATCTCTAACCCTAACTCTAAACTCAAACTCTGAACTCAACTGAAATTATACTAATCCTAAATCTAACTCTAAACTCAAAGCCTGAACTAAATGTAAAACTAAGCGCGCAGCGATCACCGGCAGGTTGGACCCGGGGGGAGAGGAACCGGAGCGGACACAAACTGAAACCATTCTTCATTGCAACCATTTTATTGATAGTTTCCTAGTTTCCTAGTACAGAGAGTGAGACCTGGCGCGGCCACCGGGGGCATGGCCTCAGTTTGCCGCGAAGGTGTTGTGGATGCAGGAGACGTAGTAGCAGACTCGAGTGTAGAGGCCGGGATAGCCCCTCACCTTCCACGCGTATCCCCACGATCACACAACTTGGAGCACTCCGTTACATGCCACTGGCCCGCCAGGATCACCCTATCACAAGAGCAGACTTGAGAGGAGTTTAAATGGCTTCGGTAAAGATTGTAAATTGTCCCTCGTGTTTGTGAGTGTGTGCAGTACAGTGTTAGTGTGAACGGGTGCGCGTTGGTCAGTGGGGAGCGGAGGAGAGGGTAGGGGGAAGGGGATGGGTAGGGGGAGTTTGTACCTGGCAGCGATCGAGAGTTCCCACCAAGTGTCCGAGACACATAATTCCCGGGTATGAACCATGACAGGCCGCGCCACTCAGAACCGGAGAGTCCCCGCACTGAAGTGGTAGCCGCGAAACACTAGTGGGGGAAAGGAGAGAGATTAAAACCATTCCCCGTCTCTGTAACCCCCTCCTCTCCTTTCTCATGCCTTACCCTCTGTTCCAATATCTATCACACAACTATATGGCCTCTCCACATCGATAGTCATCAACGATCACACAAAACCAAAACAAGAAGACAATGGAGAGAAAAGCAGTAGTAGAAAGAAGAGAGAGAGAGAGAGAGCAGAGACGAGACGAGAGAGCGCGAGTGAGAGCGAGAGCTCTCGAAGATCGAGAGCTAGCGGAGAGAGATATCTCTCTCTCTCTCTCTCTCTCTCTCTCTATCCCCTCTCTCTCTATCCTCTCTCTCTCTCTCTCTCTCCCCCCCCCCCTCTCTCTCTGTCTCTATCTATCTCTAGCTCTCTCTCCCCCACCAGTCCCGAAGTCTCACCCGGGCCCCTGGTGCGGCTCCAGCCGGCGATGAGACACATGTCGCCGGTCTGGGCGCACTGCCTGGGCACGGGACCGACGACCACATTGCGGTTCATGTCTGATCACCATCTCCGATTCGATGAAATTTTCCAACCCCTCCGTAGCCGTGATCTCATGCTCGCCCAGCCGAACCTGTATTCTCGAACGAACAGACCGTAAAACCAGATCGCCCCTCATCCTCCTGCGCTGCATGGAATAGAGTCCCAGCCTGCTCAACCACTCCCTACAGCGCACACCCTCTAGGACTGAAAACATCTTCGGGGTTGAAGGGGGGGGAGATAGCCGGGGACAGGGGGTGTAGGGGCCGGAGGGGAGCGGTTCACAGAGACGGGGAGAGGGAATGTAGGGGGGAGAGGATGGGGTTACATCGCGGGTGAATTGTATTGTATTATTGTATTGCTGTTTCTGTCTGGGTATAATAGTAGACAATATAATGAGTTGAAGGCTAATTCGCCGAGCGGGTACGGGGAGAGACAGAGCAGCGGCATCAACCACCTTCGCTGCTGCGCTTATCCACTTCAGTTTCATCCCCTCTGAATGTACCCAGCACCAGTCAACATTGATAACAAACACAATATTGACTCAGCAACAAACCCAACATTGTTATTTAACCCGTCGACATGGGAGGCGCAGTTTTTGTATGGTAGGCTGACCTCTAACCTCTTGGCGGTCACGGTGGTGCAGCGGTAGAATTGCTGCCTTCGCGCGAATGCTGCGCCGGAGACCCGGGTAAGATCCCGACTACGTGTGCCGCTACATCTCTTTGTTGACTTTGTGAGCGCATCCTCCTCTTTAACGTTCAGTGAGCCCGATGCAGTTGGACGTAGCTTTGTATTTTATCTGTTTTATCTGTTCGATTCTTGTGAGATGATGTATTCATTCGGGGTGAACCGTCGATAGG
Source organism: Amblyraja radiata (assembly GCF_010909765.2). Lineage (NCBI taxonomy): Eukaryota > Metazoa > Chordata > Chondrichthyes > Rajiformes > Rajidae > Amblyraja > Amblyraja radiata. The sequence continues at coordinate 4,900,160 of NC_045998.1, read as the reverse complement.
AAATACTCTGTGAACGTTTATGAAGACAGTATATGCCGTATCGCGTTTGGGCTTCATAATTATTGATATAATTTGCAATTGAGCCTGAATGTCTGGTTCGAAATGGTGCCTAGTTCTGAGAAACTCTGTGTTTAGGCTCATTCTTGTCGCAGTGAGAGGGATAACTATATTTTTCCGCCGCTCCGTTGTGAGTCAAAGATTTTCCTGCCAGAAGACGATTGAATCCGTCGGGTCATTATTTGTTTTAGTGGAACAACGTGGCGGTGATGTTGGTGATAGTGTGATAATGGGAGCGGTGCTGGTTCTCGTGGGAGGGCTGTCGTGGGTCGAAAATCTGCCGGGGATTCAGTAGGGCAGACGAAGAGAGTCTCGTGGCGGAATCGGAAGACATACCAGTGTCACAAGTGTCATCTGTGGATCAGGTCCGGGCCTGCCCCACTTTCACGACCTTTTTTACTCGTGGACATTTTTCATCAGGCTAGAAAAACGCCCCAGTCTACGATGCCACGAGTGCCTACGGATAGCATCCCGACCTACCTACGTCCTCTTACGACATCCTACGACCTCATGACGACCATGCTACCAGCATTAATCATGGGCAAACTCGGCAGAGGTCGTGAATTAGGTCGTGAAAGTGGGACAGGGGAGAATCCTCAGCGTGTCGGGGAGAGAGGAGGAAGGTGCGCAAATAAGATGGAGAGAGCACGGATTCCTAAACCCCGCGGGGCAGAGTGCATTTTCCAATCAGAGAAACGGGCGATTTCACCACTTCTTTGAACTGATGCCTGAACTTGGTCTGGGTGACGGCGTAAAGAGCCGTGTTTGCGCAGCAACTCATGATCTGCAACATGTAGCCTAGTTCGCCAATGGCGAATTCTGGATAGTTCCAGTTAGGAATTAATCCAGGCAGTCTAAACCACACAACAAATATCGCAATGGATGGCCCACAACACGATGAAATTCCCCGAGATGACCAGCAGTAAAATGAGGGATGTCCTGCGTCTCTCCATCTCCGGGGCTCTGCCGTTCTCTCCACTGTTGGGACCCCGGAGTCTACTTCGGGCTCTGCTCGCCACTAACAACGTATCTGAGGGTCGAAGCGTTGGACAGCACAATGAGGACAAATGGGATCACGGGTGTGATGATATATTGGAGAAACTCCCCGATTCCTCAGACCAGTGAGAATCGAACACCGGGACTTCCCCAACAAAACCAGGAGGAATTAGATAGCAAGTATTTACCGTTCAACATAACATACCAGACGGTGTTCTTTAAACTACTCAGCACGGTCACTGTCCCCAGAACCACAGCCGCCGTTCTCTCGGTGCAATAGTTTGTTTTCAGCTTCTGGCAACAAATTACCTCAAATCGATCAAAGGTGAAGGTGACGGTGAACCAGACAGAACAGTCTGTGGCCGCGTAAAGCTAGAAGGCGTCGATATTACATACTGGGACATGAACCAGGAACCTAAATGCTTTCCAGTAAGCAATTGGAATCTGTCTCAGTATCAGGTAGATAATAATGACCAGTAGATCGGTCGTTGCCATGGCGATCAGGTAGCGAGTGACACCTGTGCAGAGACCGCACTTTCCCCGGAACAGGACCACAATCGTCAGCGTGTTCACTGTGACAAGGGAAGTAAACAGAGACATGACAGCGGACAAAGCAAACTCGGCAGATTCATCGAGGGGCAATTCAAATGCACAATCCTGTTCTGGAATTGTAGAAGATTGTCTAACGAGTCTGTCAACTAATAACTACTCAAGGAAATACATCAGTAATGGCAAAATAACTGCATCTGCTCGATTACTTACCAGATGAGAAGCAGCAGTTACGACGGTTCGGATAAAGAATCAGATCGGTTTCTGACCATTGCTCACTTCACCATGGGAGTTTAGCTCTTTGGTTCACTGTGCATCTGGTTCAGTGTGGGCTGGAGAACAGACATCGCCCTGCTCTTCAGTGTGGATCAATCAGCCCAGGGTTCTCCCTCTATTCATTGCCCAATGCGCTCGTGTCAGTCTGTTGGGGACAGTACCGGTTCTGATACGGAGCATAACGTGGACACAGTGATATTGGGCAAAACTGGGCCAGATCCCAGCAGGAAGCGTTCTCTTCAATCGCACATGGGAGGAGGTGGGAGGAAAAGGAAAACGTGTCAGTATATCAAGATTGCATTGAACCTGTAACAACCCGTAACATCCAATAGAATCAATGTTGCACTTAGCCGTAGACAGCTTCGACAGCTACATATTGATCGCCAAACACGGCAGCAGTGGATTACAGCAGGAGAGTAAATTGCAAGAACTGGAATGGAACGTTAACGATTTTTTACCGCGTTAATAACACGAGCTGTGGACATGGTAGCAAGGTAAAAATAACAGGCAAAACGTGTAAGCAACACGGTGATAAACAGCGTGAAATCTTTTATCCACACAATCGGGCAGCATCATCACATTACCCTTTAATCTGTCATTAATTGTTCGAGCTGCAGACATTTATACCGGATCCCGTAACTACCGCTTCTCACCTGTTGATGCGCGGAAATTTGGACGAGGATTTACCTGGAGAAGCAACCAGGGCGAGGATGGGATAAAAGACAGTCTGAATAGTTATAATCCGCACCGTCTCTCCGCAATCCTAATAATCGCGAGCAGCCGTCTGAAAACGGAATGTTCAGATTACTCGTTTCCATGGACGAGTGCATTTCGGGAATCTTGACTCATTTAATCTGACATCTTGACATGGAGGACATGAATTAGAAAATTAAACGAACGGACAGGCACCATTAATTATATTTAAATAATGGATCTGGGGCCCAGCCAACCATTCAGTACTAAAAAATATCCATCAGATCGCTTTTAGAATATTTTTCTCTTACCCTAAACCGATGTCCTGTTCAAGATGATACTCCGACCATGGATACAAAAGTCGATCTCTGCTCTCCGTCCCTCGTATCCTGATACATTTCTTTCAGGTGACTTTTCAACGTTCATGGCAGTCGGGGAGTTGCCACGTACTCCAATCTCAAGTGCCTAGCGTGTTAAATGGTATAATGTACAGATTACTCAACAAAATGTGTTTCTTGTAGCAGCATGACACATCTGTAAAGACAGCGCACACAGATAACACAAAGAAGAAAAAAAGTTCAATACGCTAAAATAATCAATATTAGGCCAAATCTAAAGCTGGAAATCTCAATCACAAACAACACTTTTCGTAGTTCATCGATTAGTCGGCGTTTGTGGTAGTCGGTGTTTGTGGTTGTCAAGAGCCCGGTTGTTATGGACAGAAGCTGTTCCTGAAACTGGGGTGAACACAGTTTGCAGAATCCGATATTCTTTCTTAGTGTTTGGAGACAAACAAGACCATGGATAGGGTGGTGAGGGTTCTAGATGATGGCTGGTTGCCATTTCATGACACTGCCTCTTGCGGATTTATTAGATGGTGGATAGTTCAGATAATGGATAGGACCGGTCGATGGTCACCAAGTGTTTTAATCTCCTACATTCCTGGGATTTCGAAGCGCCGAACAAGGCCCTGTGGCAACCAGTCAATATGGTCTCTACCTTAGATCTGTAGACGATAGAGAGAACATTCGTCACCACACCGACATATTTTCTGATCGAATAAAGTCATATCGATGGAATTTCTTTATGATTCCATGAATTTGCTGGGCCCACGACAGATCTTCAGAAATATGCACGGCAAGGAACATAACGTTGTTGACTCTCTTCACCATCGAACCATCGATGGAGACAGGTTAATGAATCCTCGCCCTTCCTCTTCTAAAGTCAGCAATATACCACATCGCAGCCACTTGCCGGTGGGAAACAAATTGACAAAGAGCGTGTGAGGTGTCTTGGATTGGACCATATATCTACCAACTCCTACGACCTCCTACGGACTCGTGACGGACATGCTGCGAGTTTGAATGAAGAGGAAATCTCGTGAGAATTCGTGAATGAACTCGTGGAAGTGGGACAGGGTGGAGAGCCTACGAGTTATTGGACTGTATCACGACTCCGTTATTACACCGCAAAAGCTGAGTCTCACGTTGCGAGTTGACACAAGAGGTACTCCGTGTGAAAGACTCGTGGTTGTGTCCGAGATTGCAAGTGTATGATCAAGAGTGTAACCGAGTTCCCACGGGTATGACAAGTTTGCCGTTTATTTGTCATTTCTGCGATGTTCCAAGTTCGTCCCTTGAGTTACTCTTGAGTCAATCCTGATTGAAGGGTTGTTTTAATAAGCAACAGTGTTATGTTTTAATAAGCAACGGTGTTAAAGAAGACCTCTCCATCCTGTGGCTTTGTTTTAAGGATAGAATTCAGCGCGGCCGCATCTATTGATGTGACCTACAAAGGGAAAATGCGCACCATCCAGTGCCAGAGCAGTTATACTTATGATTTGTTTGAAACACACAGGTTTAATATGTTTTAATTGCATTTACTGCCATGTCTACACACTGCGGGGAGACGGGAGATTAAATCTTTGAATGTGGACGGATGTGCACATCAGATTGTTGTGAGACGGAGCTCAGGGTTCGCCTCCTGAGCTGCTTTGGTGCCCAGGCGTTAGATGAGGTGGAGAGAGGTTGGGGGGGGGAGGTGCGTCATTAATCTGTCTGGGGTGACCTGGCTCTTGGGTTAGGCTAGGATCATTCTCTGCGGGATGATCTTAGTGCGGGAGACAAGTGTAGGAGAAGCCGCTGTGTCTCCCTGTCCCTGGGATAGCAGGGGGCGACCAAACAGTACAATACCCCCCTCCCCCTCCACGCCAACACGAAGGACAACGATCCCAAGGCTTTAGCGTCAGGAACAGCGGGAAGGCGACAATCACCTGGCATAACGCGAGAGAGATCATGCACTGTTTTAGGCCTGGGAACTGTACCGCCTTGCCCCCTCCCTCTGCAACTGCAAACAACCCCACACTCCTGCTCACCTAACCCACCCATCCCTCCCCCCCACCTTTCTCTCCCAACTCCAGACCCGTTCCGACCCCCTGGGAAACTGAAGGGAACGACCGCCCCGGGGCGAGTGGTACTGCTCTGCTGGCATCGCCAACGTGAAGACAGTGCAAAGCCCCCGCGCCCGGTGCGATGGGCGGGGGGCTGGAGAGGGGAGGGAAGGGGTCACACACATGACCGGGAAGCAGAGTGGTGTACGTGGGGGTGGTGACAGATAGAGCCAACAATGAGTGGAGAAAGACAGAAACACCGACGTGCAAAGGAGACCTACAGTGCATGATCTCTCTCGCGTTATGGCAGGTGATTGTCGCTGGGAAACTGAAGGGAGCGACAATCTGCTGCTGCCTGCCCGCTGAGTTAAAGAGTTCCCACGGTAGACTCACGATACACTAAGGTAAACGCACGGGCCACTTCGTTCTAGAATCAGAAAGATCCAGAGGTGGAGAACCGGAGAAGGCACATGACAAGACTCAATTCTACTCTGTGAGATGAGAACGTCATTTTATAAGCAGGAAATGAACCCGAAACTTAAAGATTTGCGAGCGTTAAACAAACTGTTGACTGATGTTTGGACGGCTTGGAACCGCTACAACAAAAAGATAACATATTTTTTAAAGTATCACCCGAAAGTGATCCGAGTGGTGCCTTTCCATGTTTGTTTCCGAATATGTGCTTTCGTTTTCATTGAGATTTCATCCCACAGAAACCTTTACACCACATTGAAATGGACCATTTGCCCCACCATGTCCGTGCAGATCATCGACAAGCTACGAATAGTAGTTTAAATGCATTGATCGTACTTGGACCGTCGCTCTCAGTGCCATGGAGATTCATGTTTTCGCCAATATATTTCTGAATGTTGTCCAAGTTGCGAACATAGCCATCCACTACCATTCCATTAACCATTTTGATGAGAAATGTTCATCCTCAGATCACCGTGGAAACAAAATTTCAATTGCGATGTACTTGTGAAATGTATTTTGCTTGATATCAAATGTGTTGTTCTTGACAACACTGCAATTTGTATTAATCGTGGGGTTAAAACTTTTCCACTGCGCAATCTGATTTTAGAAGAATAACTGCGTCATTAATCAAGAGTCCTGTGTAGTTCGGTACCCGGACGTGGCGACGACGGACGAGAAGCTGAATTAAAGAAGTCGAAGCCAAAGAACCGAATGGAAACGAGGCCGAAACGCAAAACAACCAAAAGAGTACGAAGACGAAATGGAAATTAACCGAAAGAATGGGGCGCCAAAATACAAACTGAGCGAAAGTCGCGCCCCGGTAACGTCATGTCCGTTATTGGACTTTTCTGTTGAGCGGCAGTCAGTTCCTTGGCTAGTAGGCGACGCCGCCTTTCGGGTAGGTAGCGTTTCGACAGAGCGACCATTCGGTTAGTTGGCTTTTAGGCGTCCCGCCCTTTCGGTTAGTTTGTCTCTCCTAATGTTTCGTACTTCTATCAGCAAGCTCTTTACCTATGGCCTTCTAAAGAAAAAAATAGAAACTTGTATATCAATGCTGTTGACGATGCCGCCATTTTAAGGTGGTAGGTGTGGGAGGGGCAATGTTTGTTTTACAAAAAGATGGTAGGTATATGGAACGAGCTGCCGGAGGGAATGGTTGCGGCAGGGCGCATCGCAACGTAAAAAACATTTGCTTAGGGACATTGATAGGATAGATTTAGAAGTCAAGGGGGCAAAGTCAGGCAGAAATAATTGGTGCAGGCGGGGTTTATTGTTCATCACGGGAACGCTGGGCTGAAGGGCCTGTGGCCACGCAATGTGACTCTATGACGTTGTGACTCAAACCTTTGATGTTATCCTCTGTCAGGAAGTGATTATTCGCCTCCAAAGAGCAATAATAAAGTAACGATAATGGTGGAACCTTGGTATCTTTTTCGGCCATCATGTTGATTACTAACCCGTGACCACCCGCCATCTTAATATTCACTTTGCAGGTGGTCGGGTTGTTTGCCGTGGTCAGCAGTGAGTTGGGCAATATTTGAACCAAGTTATACAAACTATACAACAGCCCCCCCGTGAGAAATTTTATTTCTCTGAAATTGAATATAGACATAAAGCTGGAGTAACTAAGCAGGACAGGCAGCGCCGCGCCTCTGGAGAGAAGACCCTTCTTCAGACTGAACTGAACTCTCATCGGTGAGAGTACTTGTGATTGTATGAAGGATCTCGACCAGAAACGCAACCCTCGCCCCCGAGCCCATGCCCGTCCCGCTGAGCCACCTTGAATTTCAGAGCCAAACAAAAAGCCCAGTGTGCTGGAGGAACTCAACGGGCTAGAGAAGGAGCGGTGCTGGACCTCCTGTTTGGAAATGAGACGGTCAGGTGGCAGAGGTATGCGTTGGGGAACAGTTCGGGACCAGTGATCACAATACCATTAGTTTCAATATAATTATGGAGAGGGTCAGAACCGGACCTAGGGTTGAGATTTTTGATTGGAGAAAGGCTAACTTTGAGGAGATGCGAAAGAATTTAAAAGGAGTAAATTGGGACATTTTGTTTTATGGGAAAGATGTGGAGGAGAAATGGAGTACATTTAAAGGTGACATTTTAAGAGTACAGAATCTTTATGTCCCTGTTCGGTTGAAAGAAAATAGTAAAAATCGGAAAGAGCCATGGTTTTCAAGGGAAATTGGACACTTGGTTCGGAAAAGAGGGAGATCTACAATAATTATAGGCAGCATGGAGTAAATGAGGTGCTTGAGGAGTATAAATAATGTAAAAAGAATCTTAAGAAATAAATTAGAAAAGCTAAAAGAAGATATGAGGTTGCTTTGGCAAGTAAGGTGAAAGTAAACCCAAAGGGTTTCTACAGCTATATTAATAGCAAAAGGATAACGAGGGATAAAATTGGTCCATTAGAGAGTCAGAATGGACAGCTATCTGCAGAGCCAAAAGAGATGGGGGAGATTTTGAACAATTTATTTTCTTCGGTATTCACCAAGGAGAAGGATATTCAATTATGTGAGGTAAGGGAAACAAGTAGAGTAGCTATGGAAACTATGAGATTCAAAGAAGAGGAAGTACTGATACTTTTGAGAAATATAAATGTGGATAAGTCTCCAGGTCCGGACAGGATATTTCCTAGGACATTGAGGGAAGTTAGTGTAGAAATAGCAGGGGCTATGACAGAAATATTTCAAATGTCATTAGAAACGGGAATAGTGCCGGAGGATTGGCGTACTGCGCATGTTGTTCCATTGTTTAAAAAGTGGTCTAAGAGTAAACCTAGCAATTATAGACCTGTTAGTTTGACGTCAGTGGTGGGAAAATTAATGGAAAGGATACTTAGAGATAATATATATACGCATCTTGATAAACAGGGACTGATTAGGAACAGTCAACATGGATTTGTGCCTGGAAGGTCATGTTTGACTAATCTTCTTGAATTTTTTGAAGAGGTTACTCGGGAAATTGATGAGGGTAAAGCAGTGGATGTTGTATATATGGACATCAGTAAGGCCTTTGACAAGGTTCCTCATGGAAGGTTGGTTAAGAAGGTTCAATGGTTGGGTATTAATAGTGGAGTAGCAAGATGGATTCAACAATGGCTGAATGATGCCAGAGAGTAATGGTGGATGGTTGTTTGTCAGGTTGGAGGCCAGTGACTAGTGGGGTGCCACAGGGATCTGTGTTGGGTCCACTGTTGTTTGTCATGTACATCAATGATCTGGATGATGGTGTGGTAAATTGGATTAGTAAGTATGCAGATGATACTAAGATAGGTGGGGTTGTGGATAATGAAGTAGATTTTCAAAGTCTACAGAGAGATTTATTCCAGTTGGAAGAGTGGGCTGAAATATGGCAGATGGAGTTAATTGCTGATAAGTGTGAGGTGCTACATCTTGGCAGGACAAATCAAAATAGGACGTACATGGTAAATGGTAGGGAATTGAAGAATGCAGGTGAACAGAGGGATCTGGGAATAACTGTGCACAGTTCCCTGAAAGTGGAATCTCATGTAGATAGGGTGGTAAAGAAAGCTTTTGGTGTGCTGGCCTTTATAAATCAGAGCATTGAGTATAGAAGTTGGGATGTAATGTTAAAATTTGCACAAGGCATTGGTGAGGCCAATTCTGGAGTGTGGGGTACAATTTTGGTCGCCTAATTATAGGAAGGATGTCAACAAAATAGAGAGAGTACAGAGGAGATTTACTAGAATGTTGCCTGGGTTTCAGCAACTAAGTTACAGAGAAAGGTTGAACAAGTTAGGGCTTGATTCTTTGGAGCGCAGAAGGTTAAGGGGGGACTTGATAGAGGTCTTTAAAATGATGAGAGGGATAGACAGAGTTGACGTGGATAAGCTTTTCCCACTGAGAGTAGGGAAGATTCAAACAAGGGGACATGACTTGAGAATTAAGGGACAGAAGTTTAGGGGTAACATGAGGGGGAACTTCTTTACTCAGAGAGTGGTGGCTGTGTGGAATGAGGTTCCAGGGAAGGTGGTGGAGGCAGGTTCGTTTTTATCATTTAAAAATAAATTCGAAAGTTATATGGACGGGTAAGGAATGGAGGGTTATGGTCTGAGCGCAGGTATATGGGACTAGGGGAGAATACGTGTTCGGCACGGACTAGAAGGGTCGAGATGGCCTGTTTCCGTGCTTTAATTGTTATATGGTTATATGGCAAGGCGGCTGCCTCAACGATTCCGGGAATGATTCAGGCAGAAATAATTGGTGACAGGGTGAGAGAGAGGGAGTGGGAGAGCTAGAGAGAGACGAAATGGGTAGCGGGAGAGAGAGCTCGAGAGAGAGAGAGAGAGAGAGAGAGAGGGAGGGAGAGAGCGAAACACACAGAGACACAACGTGGGTCGGTAGGTGAATGACTAACCTGCACACCAAGAAGAAGCCGCTTCTCGCGGTCCGGGGCCTTCATTCATGATGGTGAGTTGAAAGATATTCTCAATGTGTCATCAACGCATCGATCTACATTCCTCAGTAAATGTAATTGTGTTTTGAACAAGCATTAATGACGCCGCGTGAATTTTATTCAAAGTCGTTAATACTTGTTCAAAACACAATTACATTTACTGAGGAATGTGGTTCGATGCATTGATGAATTGTATAACTACTTGTTAACTACTTGCTAACTGTATTAGTTAACAAATCGTTTGTGTCTGATGGCCGTGCAGCGGTTGTTATCCATGTTCGTTTAAAAAATAAATCCGGATGGCGAATAAAAAAATATCTTTGTTTCACAAAGGTAATTCGTATTTCCGTACGAAATACGGAACATTAGTGTGGAGCCCCGCTTAGGCGCGGGGCCCAATTGGGAGCAATCGGTCCAATCGGCTTAAGGCCGGCCCTGGTCCCAGCACTGATCTAGCTGTAACTCCACTGGTCACATACCTCCCGCCTGAACATCGTTCTCCAACCGCAACCCTCTGCCTTCTTATCAATAAACCAGTTTTAAATCCACACGGCCAAACCACTGTAGATACGGTGCATGTTAATCTCGGATTCCCTCTCACGGAGGAATTGATCAAATGCCTCACAAAAATCTACGCAGACATTCAACATCCTAACCCAATCGATTACATGTGTTACCTCCTCAAAAATAACTCGATCAAATTAGTAAAACACGACGTTCGGCGTTCAAAGCATTGCCGACCGTCACTAATTAACCAATGTTCATCCAAATGTGGGTAAATCCTTTCCTAAATTATCCTCTACAATAGCTTCCCTGCTGGTGACATGATGCTCATCAGCCTATCATTCGCTAAATTATTTCTGCACCCTTACTAAAACAGAGGCACAACATTAGCTAGTTCCCATTCATCTAGGACCCCGCCAGTGGCTCGAGGATGATCTCCCTCAATGTTCGTGCAATCTCATTTCCTTCATCACTCAATAAGCCGAAATAGATGCCAGCGGATTTTTTTCCACTTCACCAGTCCCCGAACCTCCACCTTCTTAAAATCAAACTGCTTTCGCAGATTAGAAAGAAAGAACTGCAGATGCTGGTTAAAATCGAAGTTAGAGAGTCTGAACAAGGGTCTCGATCCAAAACGTCGCCCATTCCTTATCTCCATAGTTGCTGGTTCACCTGCTGGGTTACTCCAGCATTTTGCGTCTGCCTTTGGCAGAATAGTATTCTCCACATACATCTCGCAGTCCACCGTGTCCTTCTCATTCGTCAACACAAATGCAAAGTAGTTGTTTCGTACCTCGTCAACATCTCCGAACTCCAAGTACAAATTCCCTCCTTTATTCTGGTGTATACCTACTTGTCCCTGCGTTTCTTTCTTCTTTTTAAAGTTGGTATATAAATCCTTGCACCGTTATTCAATCTGACTCGCCAAAACACGGGTCTCTTTGGTCCTAATTTAACCCTTTGACTTTTTTTTCTCGTTGCATTATATTCCTTAAAGGCCTTGACTGCTTTCATCCTTACTTTAGTTTATAGATACAGCGTGGAAACAGGCCACCGAGACAATACCGACAAACGATACCCGCAGATTAACACTGTCCTACACTCACTAGGGACAATATTTGCATTTATACTAAGCCAATTAGCCAAAAAACATGTTCGTCCTCAGAGTGTTGGAAAAAAAAACGAAGATCTCGGAGAAAACCACATGGTCACGGGGGGGGGGGGGGGGGGCGTGCAAACTCCGTACAGACAACATTCGTACACGGGATCGAATCCGAGTCTGTGGCGCTGTAAGGCTAAAACTCTGCCGCTGCGCCACCGTGTCGCCCGCCTCCTTAAACTTTACAAGGGCTTTAATTTATGCATTGACCCTACAGACAATCTTTTGGTCCTCAATGGCCATTTATCATCCTTATCCTTCCTCTTTACTGGGCCATGTCGATCCTGAACTTTGATCAAGTGGCCATTAACCAACTCCTGCCACACATGTCAGACGTGGAAATGCACGAAGAAAAAGCTTCTCCCAATGAACCAAACTTCTGCCGATTCAAGTAGGAATTTACCTTCCTTGGATTCGGTACCTTCCCACAGTGTCTGGACTTCTCCCCGTTCAATTCACGGAAAATGTGTGCATTTTATATTGCCCTGTCCCGGAAAGTAACGGCAATGGTGGAACCTTGTTATCTTTTTCGGCTATTCAGGTTAATTACTAACCCGTGATCACCCGCCACCTTAATATTCACTTGGCAGGTGGTCGGGTTGTCTGACGTGGTCGGCAGTGAGTTGGGCAATACAACCAAACTATACAACCTTCCTCTTCACGTATTATTATTTTGGCTGTCCCAGAGGACACACGAAACGTAATACATTGAATTTGCGTCCCCCTTGTGAGAGCCAACTACAAACATTGCAAATCCAAATGGTTCAAGTAACATTTTCCATTTCACACTGCATTGTATTGTATTGTATTGTATTGTATATCTTTATTGTTATTTTCCTGAGTACTCGCATACCCAGAGGAAACAAAAAAACGTTACTCAAACCAGTGTCCATTCAGTGTGCAGTAAAAAATAAATAAATAGAAATAAAAATACATATATCATGAACAAGTTTAACACTACTCTCAACTAAACATCAACAGGCGTTCCGATCGGCAGCGGCACGACAGTGGCTCTGTCCAGGTTGGTGGTTGGTGTGCGATACTTTGGCAGGGGGCAAAGTCCGTTTAACAGTCTTATAGCCTGCGGGAAGAAGCTGAGGAGCATCCTGCTGGTTTTGCAGCGAATGCTCCTGTACCTCTTCCCAGATGGCAGGATGGAGAATATGTGATGCGATGGGTGGTAGGGGTCTTTGATGATGGAGATGGCTCTGTTGATACATCTCTTCCTGTATATGTCCAGCAAGAAAGGGAGTGGAGCACCAATAATCCTGCTGGCGGTCTTCACAATCCTGTCAAGTTGGTGCCGTTCGTACGCTTTGCAGCACCCGAACCAGGAAGTGATGCCGTTGGTTAATGTGCTCTCAAATTGCTTGTCATTTCGTTAGTGTAGCTCCAATTAGAGTCATAGGTTCATAGATTAATACAGTGTGGAAACAGGCCTTTCGGCCCAACACGCCCAGTCCGGCCAACAATGTCCCAGCTACCCTAGTCCCACTTCCCTGCGCTAGGTCCATAACCCTCCAAACCTGTCCTATCCATGTATCTGTCCACCTGTTTCTTAAAAATGCTGGTATAGTCCCAGCTTCAACCACATCCTATCGCTGCTTGTTCCATAAACCCACCACCATCTGTGTGATAAAGTTCCCCCTCTGATTCCTATTAAATATTTTCGCCTTCACCTTGAACCTATGTACCCCGGCCCTCGATTCCCCTACGCTGGGTAAAAGTATGTGCACCAACCCGATCTATTCCTCTCATGATTTAATATATTTATATAAGCTCCCCTCATCCTCTTACTTTCCATGGAATAGGGGCCTACCCAACCTCTTCCTAGAGCTCACTCTCTCTAAACCTGGCAACATCCTCGGAAATATTTTATGAACCCTTTCAAGCATGTCAATATATTACTTATAACAATGTATTTATTTTAACATGCCGCCCAGAACTGAGCACAGTATACAAAATGCGGTCTCAACAACGTCCTATACAACGTATTTACTCAATACTCTGACTGAAGAAGGCCAAAGTGTCAAACGCCTTTTGACCAACTTATCTCCCTGCGACTCGAACTTCATGGAACCATGCTCTTGTACTCCTAGATCACTCTGCTCTACAACACTACCAACAGGCCTTCCATTTATTGGTTAGGTTCTGCCCTTGTTTGACGTCCCAAATTGCATCACCTCACACTTCTCTGTTTTAAATTCCATCAACCATTCCTCTGCCCACCTAGCCAATCGAAGCAGATCCGGCTACAATCGTTCACAACCATCTTCACTATCTGCAAAATCATTAAAATTTTTATCATCAGCAAACTTGCTAATTTTGCCATGTATGTTCTCATCCAAATCATTGATGTAGATGGTAAACAGTAACGGGCCGAGCACCGATTCATGAGACACGCCACTGGTCACAGGCCTTCATTCTGAGAAGCAACCTTCCACCCTCACCCGCTGCTTCCTTCCTTTGAGCCAATTTGCTATCCATTCTGACATCTCTTCTTGGATTCCATAATTTCTGACCTTACAGAGCAGTCTACTATGCGGCACCTTGTCGAACGCTTTACCAATGTCCATGTACACAACATCCATAGCGCTGCCTTCATCGATCTTTTTACTCACTTCTTCAACAAAAAAAACAATCAGATTTGTGAGACACGACCTCCCACTTAAAAAACCATGTTGACTTTCCCTTGCCCATCAAAATGCCTGTAAATTGACCAAGGCAATTTCCATGTTTGTGATTACATGGCCAATAAATATATTCATTTATACACTCATTCATATTGTATACCCCCAGAATACTCTCCAGCAATTTAGCAACCACAGATGTTAAGCTTTCCGGCCTATAGTTCACCGCATATTCCCTGCAGCACTTCTTGAAAAGAGGCACGGCATTTGTCGCCCAGTCCTTACGTGTGTCTTCTGACTGTCGTGGTAGACCCATTGTTTCAGTTTGTTCTTGCCCCACTGAATTAATTTCCACATACCTGGAATCCATCTTATCCCCATGGTCCAATCCAAGGCTCCTCACACGCTCTTCGTCAATTTGTTTCCCACGGGCAAGTGGCTGCGATGTGGTATATTGTTGATTTTAGAAGAGGAAGGCTGAGGATCGATTAACATGTCTTCATCCACGTTTCGATGGAGGAGACAGAGAACAACTTTATGTTCCTGGCCGTGCATTTTTCTGAAGATCTGTCGTGGACCCAGGAATTTCATGGAATAATAAAGAAAGTCAATCGACATGACTTTGTTAGACCAGAAAGGACATCGGTGTGGTGACGAATGCTCTATTGGTTGCCACAGGGCCTGGTTCGGCACTTCGAAAGCCCAGGAATGTACGCGATTAAACAAAACGGGATGACCATCTATCCATCATCTGAACGATCCACCATCTAATGAATCTACAAGAGGCAGTGTCCTGAAATGGCAACCAGCACTCATCAGGAACCCTCATCACCCAGTCCATGGTCTTGTTTCTCTCCAAACTCCGAGAATGAATAGCGGAGTCTGCAAACCGTGCTCATCCCAGTTTCAGGAATTATTTATTTCCATTACAACCGGGGTCGTTGCCACCACAAAAAAACCGACTAAACTATGAACTACGAAATATTCCTCTTGATGGGATATGAGAGTGTTAGTGAGAGCATCCCGTCCGTCACCGACACAGAGCAGCAGCTGCACAGAGAGAGAAAACCATTGGGAATCTGTGTACACAATTGGGATGTTAGATGGATGTGTAGGAATCCGGGAAAATTAGAGAGTGAAGTGATTGTCACCGAGTGTAATCGGGGAACAGTGATAGCCGTGTTACTGAAATGGGTCGGTCTCTGAAAGCGGTAGACTGGGATGTTACCGCGATGGAGAAGAGTATCTTCTATTTGGCCGACGATATTTTTGGGTCTGCGGTCAGCTTACGTTTTCGGATCTACAATCTACTCATATCTTTTCAGCCTGTCTTTTATCCCATCCTCGCCCTTGTTGCTCTTCCAGTTAAGTCCCCTTCCAAATTCCCGCGCAACAACAGGTGAGAAGCGGCAGTTACGGGATCCGGTATAACTGTTTGTAGCTCGAACAATTCATGGCGTGTCCCTTTAAGACGTCTTCGACAGAGTAATGGTAAATGGGTCGATGCAGCCGGATTGTGGAGATCAGAGGTTTAACGCTGTTTATCACCGTGTTGCTTACCCTTTGTTCCTGTTATTTTTACATGCTGACAAATGGGTAGGAGCGTATGGCCAAGTGTAATAGGGATCGATGTGAAAGGTGAGATGCGTAAAGCATTAAACATATTGTATATGAATGCGCGAAGTATAAGAAGTAAAGTAGATGAGCTTGAGGCTCAGTTAGAGGTTGGTAGATATGACATTGTGGGGACTACTGAGACGTGACTGCAGGAGGATCGGGCCTGGGAACTTAATATTCTGGGTTAAACATCATATAGAAAGGACAGGCAGGTGGGCAGAGGAGGGGGTTAGCTCTGCTGGTGAGGTATGGAATTCAGTCACTTGCGAGGGAAGACATAGGACCTGACGAGGTAAATTCACTGTGGATTGAGTTGAGGAATTGTAAAGGCAAGAAGACACTAATTGGTGTTATCTACAGACCCCCAAACAGTAGCCCAGATGTAGGGCGTACGTTGCAGCAGGATGTAAAACTGGCATGTTACAAAGTTAATGCCACTGTGGTGATGGTGGATTTAAATATGCAGGTAGATTGGGAAAATCAGGTTGGCTCAGGACCCCAAGAAAGAGAGTTTGTAGAATGCCTCCGAGATGGATTCTTAGAGCAGCTTGTAATGGACCCGACCAGAGAAAAGGCAATTCTGGATTTAGTGTTGTCCAATGAACCAGATATGACAGAAACATAGACACATAGAAAATATGTGCAGGAGTAGGCCATTCGACGTTTCGAGCCTGCACCGCCATTCAATATGATCATGGCTGATCATCCAACTCAGTATCCTTTACCTGCTTTCTCTCCATAACGCCTAATCCATTCAGCCACAAGGACCACGTCTAACTCCCTCTTAAATATAGCCAATGAACCGGCCTCAACTACATTATGTGGCAGAGAATTCGAGAGATTCACCACTCTCTGTGTAACATTTTTTTTTTGTCATCTCAGTCCTAAAAGATTTCCTCTTTATCCTTAGACTGTGAACCCTTGTTCTGGACTTCCCCAACATCGGGAAAAATCTTCCTGCATCTAGCCTGTCCAACCGCTTAAGAATTTTGTGAGTTGCTATAAGATCCCCTCTCAATCTTCTCAATTCTAGCGAGTCCAAGCCGAGTTTATCCAGTCTTTCTTCATATGAAAGTCCTGACATCCCAGGAATCAGTCTGGTGAACCTTCTCTGTACTCCCTCTATGGCAAGAAAGTCCTTACACAGAACAGGAGACCAAAACTGTACGCAATACGCCAGGTGTGGTCTCAGCAAGACCCTGTGCAACTGCAGTAGAACCTCCACGTTCCTATACTCAAATCCTTTAATTCAAATCCTTTTGCTGTTTATCATCGCGTTGCTTACACTTTGTTCCTGTTATTTTTACATGCTTACAAAGGGTTAGGAGCGTATGGCCAAGTGTAATAGGGGTCGATGTGAAAGGTGAGATGCGTAAAGCATTAAAACAGATAAGAGAAATCGAGGTATAGGAACCGCTCGGAGGTAGTGATCATAATATGATTAGTTTTAATCTGCAATTTGAGAAGGAGAAAGTTAAATCGGATGTGTCAGTGATGCAGTTGAACAACGGGGACTATGAGGGCTTGAGAGGGGAGCTGGCAAAGGTAGACTGGAAAGGCCCCCTAGCAGGAATGACGGTGGAACAGCAATGGCAGGAATTTCTGGGCATAATCCGGAAGACATAGTATCTTTTCATTCCAAAAAGGAAGAAAGATTCTAAGGGGAGGAGGAGGCAACCATGGCTGACAAGATAAGTAAAGGATAGAATAAAACGTAAAGAAAAGATGTATAACACAGCAAAGAATAGCCGGAAGCCAGAGGATTGGGAATTTTTTAGGACAACAGAAGGAAAGATTCGGGCAATACGGGCTGAAAAGATGCAGTACGAAGGGAAGATAGCCAGGAATATAAAGAAGTACAGTAAAAGCTTATTTAGATATGTTAAGGCAAAAATAGTAGCAACGTCAAATGTGGGTCCCTTGAAGGCAGACACGGGTGAAATTATTATGGGCAACAAGGAAATGGCAGAAGAGTTGAATAGGTACATAGGTACATATAAATAGTATTGGTTAGGCGAATGGGACTGAAGGATGATGAAACCCCGGGACATGATGGTCTGCATCCCAGGGTCCTCAGCGATGTGGCTCTAGAAATAGTGGACGCATTGGTGATCATTTTCCGATGTTCAATAGATTCACGATCAGTTCCTGTGGATTGAAGGATAGCTAATGTTTTCCCACTTTTCAAGGAAGGAGCGAAAGAGAAAACGGGGAATTACAGATCAGTTAGCCTGACTTAGAGGTGGGAAAGATGATTGAGTTAATAATGTGACAATAATGTGACAAAAAACTCATATGTCAGGCTGTTATTCATTGATTACAGCTCGACATTTAAAACAATCATTCCCTCCAAACTGGTTACCAAACTAGCAGAACTGGGTCTTTGCGTCCCCCTCTGCAACTGGATCCTCGACTTCCTCACCCACAGACCACAGTCTGTTCGTATTGGTGGAAATGTGTCAGCCTCGATAACAATCAGCACGGGAGCACCTCAAGGCTGCGTGCTCAGCCCCCTGCTGTACTCACTCTATACCCATGACTGCGTAGCGAACCACAGTGCGAACTCCATCATCAAGTTCGCTGACGACACCACTATTGTGGGGCGTATCACTGATGGGGATGTGTAGAATATAGAAGAGAGATCGAGCAACTATCCATATGGTGCCAGCGCAATAACCTGGCCCTCAACACCAGCAAAACCAAGGAACTGATTGTGGACTTTGGAAGGAGTAGGAGGGGGACCCACATCCCCATTAATTTTGCTAGTCCTTGCTGTCTCCTCCCCTTCCTCAACCCTCTAGCTGTCTACTCCCACCCTCCCATCCGCCCGCCCTCGGGCCCCTCCTCCTCCTTTTTCCTTCCTTCTCCCACCCACCACCCATCAGTCTGAAGAAGGGTTTCGGTCCGAAACGTCGCCTAATTCCTTCGCTCCATAGATGCTGCTGCACCCGATGAGTTTCTCCAGCAATTTTGTGTACCTCCCCATTTATATAAACGGGTCGATGGTTGAAAGGGTCAAGAACTTCAAATTCCTGGGCGTGCACATCTCTGAAGATCTTTCCTGGTCCGAGAACACTAACGCAATTATCAAAACAGCTCATCAGCGCCTCTACTTCCTGAGAAAATTACGGGGAGTCGGATTGTCAAGGAAGACTCTCTCTAACTTCTACAGGTGCATAGTCGAGAGCATACTGACCGGTTGCATCGTGGCTTGGTTCGGCAATTTGAGCGCCCAGGAGAGGAAAATACTTCAAAATGTAGTAAACACTGCCCAGTCCATCATCGGCTCTGAACTTCCTTCCATCGAGGGGATTTATCGAAGTCGCTGCCTCAAAAAGGCTGGCAGTATCATCAAAGACCCACACCATCCTGGCCACACACTCATCTCCCTGCTACCTTCAGGTAGAAGGTACAGGAGCCTGAAGACTGCAACAACCAGGTTCAGGAATAGCTACTTCCCCACAGCCATCAGGCTATTAAACCTGGCTCGGACAAAACTCTGATTATTAATAACCACTTTCTGTTATTTGCACTTTAACAGCTTATTTATTTATGTGTGTATATATTTATATCATGGTATATGGACACATTTATCTGTTTTGTAGTAAATGCCTACTATTTTCTGTGTGCTTAAGCAAAGCAAGAATTTCATTGTCCTATACAGGGACACATGACAATAAACTCGCTTGAACTTGAACTTGAACTTGAATAATTTCTAAGGGGTAATAATGTAGCATTTGGATAGCAGTAAAATGATTAGTCCAAGTCAACATGGATTTATGAAAGGGAAATCATGCTGGACTAATCTTCTGGAATTTATTGAGGATGTGACAATTAAAATGGATGAAGGGGTGCCAGTGGATGTAGCGTATCTAGACTTTCAGAAAGCCTTTGATAAGGTCCCGCACGGGAGACTGGTGGCTAAAATTAGAGCACATGGTATTGGGGGTAGGGTGTTGACATGGATAGAAAATTGGTTAGCAGACCGGAAGCAAATAGTGGGAGTGAACGGGCTCTTTGCAGGGTGACAGGCAGTGGCGAGTGGAGTGCCGCAAGGCTCGGTATTGGGGCCGCAACTGTTTACCATATATATTAATGATTTGAAGAGGGAATGACGAGCAACACTCGCAAGTTTGCGGATGACACAAAGTTGGGTGGCAGTGTGAGCTGTGAGGAGGATGTTAGGATGTTGCATGGTGACCTGGACAGGTTGAGTGAGTGACCAGATGCGTGGCAGATGCAGTATAATAAAGATAAATGTGAGGTTATCCACTTTGGCGGCAAAAACAATGGGGCAGATTATTATCTAAATATGGTTAGTTTAGGTACGGGGGAGGTGCAGCGAGACCTGGGCGTCCTTGTACACCGGTCACTGAAAGTTGGCTGACAGGTACAGCAGGCAGTGAAGAAAGCTAATTGGAATTTTGGCCTTCATAACAAGATGATTTCAGTATAGGAGTAAAGAGGTTCTTCTGCAGTTGTATAGGGCTCTGGTGTGACCACATCTGGAGTATTGTGTACAGTTTTGGTCTCCTAATTGAGGAAGGACATCCTTCTGATTGAATCAGTGTAGCGTAGTTTCACAAGATTGATCCTTGGGATGGCGGGACTGTCATATGAGGAAAGATTGAAAATACTAGGCTTGTATTCACTGGAGTTTAGAAGGATGAGGGGGCTCTTGTTGAAACATATAAAATTAAAAAAGGACTGGACAAGCTAGATGCAGGAAAAGTTCACGATGTTAGGCGAGTCCATAACTAGGAGCAACAGTCTTAGAATAAATGGGAGGTCATTTAAGACTGAGGTGAGAAAAAAACTTTTTCACGCAGAGAGTTGTGAGTTTACGGAATTCCCTGCCACAGAGGGCAGTGGAGGCCAAGTCACTGGATGGATTTAACAGAGAGTTAGATAGAGCTCTATGGGCTAGTGGAATCAAGGGATATGGGGAGAAGGCAGGCACGGGTTATTGCTGAGGGACGATCAGCCATGATCACAATGAATGGCGGTGCTGGCTCGAAGGGCCGAATGGCCTCCCACTACACCTGTTTTCTATGTATCTATGTCCACAGCTCATGTCATTTAAAAGGGAAACAATCGTTAACTGCATTCCAGTTTTTGTAATTCACAATCCTGCCGTAATCTACTGCTGCTGTGCTTGGCGACCAACATGTAGCTGTCGATGATGTCCACGGCTAAGATACTGACATGCTTTCTTTTGCCTAACACCCCACTGAGTAGTTACTAGTAGACAGTCTCGTTAGACAATCTTCTACAATTCCAGAACAGGATTGTGCATTTGACTTGCCCCCCGATGAATCTGCCGAGTTTGCTTTGTCCGCTGTCATGTCTCTGTTTACTCCCCTCGTCACAATGAACGCGCTGACGATTGTGGTCCTGTCCCGGGGAAAATGCGGTCTCCCACAGGTGTCACTCGCTACCTGATCGCCATGGCAACGACCGATCTATTGGTCATTGTTGTCGACCTGATATTGAGGCAGATTCCACTTGCTCTCCGGCAAGCATTTATGTTCCTGAACGATGTCGGAGTGTGTAATATCCACGCCGTCTTGCTTTACGCCGTCGCGGACTGTTCTGTCTGGTTCATCGTCACTTCACCTTTGATCGATTTGTGGCCATTTGTTGCCAGAAGCTGAAAACAAACTATTGCACCGACGGTACACAAAAATTCTGGAGAAACTCAGCGGGTGCAGCAGCATCTATGGAGCGAAGGAAATAGGCGACGTTTCGGGCCGAAACCCTTCTTCAGACTGATAGGGGGTGCGGGGGTGGGGGGAGGGGGGGGGAGAAGGAAGGAAAAAGGGAGGAGGAGGAGCCCGAGGGCAGGGGGATGGGAGGAGACAGCTCGAGAGTTAAGGATGGGTTGGTGACACAAAGGCTAGCAAAACTGGGAGAATTCAACGTTCATGTCATCCGGACGCAAGCAACCCAGACGGAATATGAGGTGCTATTCCTCCAATTTCCGGTGTTGCTCACTCTGGCAATGGAGGAGACCCAGGACAGAGAGGTCGGATTGGGAATGGGAGGGGAAGTTGAAGTGCTGAGCCACCGGTAGTTCAGGTAGGTTATTGCGGACTGAGCGGAGGTGTTCGGCGAAACGATCGCCCAACCCCTGGAACGACTGCTTGGGTCGTTGAATGGAGTCGAGGGGGGAGGTGAAGGGACAGGTGTTGCATTTCTTGCGGTTGCAACGGAAAGTGCCAGGGGAGGGAGTGGTACGGGAGGGAAGGGAAGAATTGACAAGGGAGTTGCGGAGGGAGCGGTCTTTGCGGAAGGCAGACATAGGGGAAGTTGGGAAGATGTGGCGAATGGTGGGGTTACGTTGGAGGTGGCGGAAATGGCGGAGGATTGTGTGTTGTTTTGCCGGCTGGTGGGGTGAAAGGTGAGGACTAGGGGGCCTCTGCCCGTGTTGCGAATGCGGGGATGGGGAGAGAGAGCAGCGTTGCGGGGTATGGATGAGACCCTGGTGCGAGCCTCATCTATGGTGGCGGAGGGGAATCCCCGTTCCCTGAAGAACGAGGACATTTCCGATGCCCTGGTGTGGAACGTCTCATCCTGGGAGCATATGCGGCGTAGGCGGAGGAATTGGGAGTAGGGGATGGAGTCTTTACAGGGGGCAGGGTGGGAAGACGTGTAGTCCAGATAGCCATGTGAGTCAGTTGGTTTGTAGTGTATGTCGGTCAGAAGTCTGTCCCCTACGATGGAGATGGTGAGGTCAAGGGATGGTAGGGAAGTGTCGGAAATGTTCCAGGTGTATTGGAGTGCCGGATGGAATTTGGTGGTGAAGTGGATGAAGTCAGTCAGTTGTGTGTGGGTGCAGGAGGTGGCCCCAAAGCAGTCGTCAATGTAACGGAGGTAGAGGTCGGGGGTTGGGCCTCGGTACGTATTCAACAAGGATAGTTCAACGTACCCGACAAGGAGGCAGGCGTAGCTGGGACCTATGCGTGTGCCCATAGCTACGCTTTGTGTTTGGAGGAAATGGGAGGAGTCAAACGTAAAGTTGTTGAGGGTGAGGACCAACTCCGCTAGGCGGAGGAGGGTGTCGGTGGCTGGGTGTAGGTTGCTCCTCTGGTCGTGGAAGAACCGGAGGGCTTTGAGGCCATCCTGGTGGGGGATGGAGGTGTAGAGTGACTGGACATCCATGGGGAAGATGAGGGGGTGAGGGCCTAGAGAGTGTAATGCGCGGAGGCGGCGCAGAGTGTCTGAGGTGTCTAGAACATAGGTGGGAAGGGATTTGTCCAGGGGGGGTAGTATGGAGACAAGGTATGTGGAGATGAGTTCGGTGGTTCCCGAACAAGCAGGGACAATGGGTCTGCCGGGAGAGCCGGGGTTGTGGATTTAGGGGAGAAGGTAAAAACGGGCCGTGCGGGGCTGGGGAACGATGAGGTTGGAAGCTTGGTCAGGCAGGGCGTGGGAATTGAGGAAGTCGGTGATGGTGCTTGATATGGTGGCCTGGTGCTCGTCAGTTGTGTAATGGTCCAAGGGTAAGTAGGGGGGTGTCTGAGAGTTGGCGCGTGGCCTCAGCTTTGTAGAGACCGACGCGCCAGACTACCACGGCACCTCCCTTGTCGGCTGGTTTGATAAACCAATCTGGGTTTTTGCGGAGTGATTCAATGGCAGTGCGTTCAGTGGGGGCGAGATTGTAGTGAGGGGAGTGGAGAAGTTGAGGCGGTTGACGTCGCGGCGGCAGTTCTGGATAAAGAGTCCCAGAGCCGGGACTTTACGGGAGGGGTTCCACGTTGGAGACGGGGAAAAGGGGTAAAGGGTCATCATTGGGGGGCGAGGACTCCTTCCCATGGAAGTGCGCCCCCCTTGCACCGGGGGAACGGCGGCTGTGGTTCTGGGGACAGTGATCGTGCTGAGCTGTTTAAAGAACACGTTCTGGTATTTTATGTTGAACGGTAAATATTTGCTATCTAATTCTCTCTGGTTTTGTTCGGGACGATCCGGTGTTCGATTCTCATTGTTTTGGGGAATCGGGGATTGTCTCCAATATATCATCACCTGCGTGATCCAATTTGTCCTCATTATTATGTTCAACACTTCGACCATCAGATACGTGTTAGTAGCGCGCAGAGCCCACAGTAAACTCCGTGGTCTCAGTAGTGAGGAGAGCGGCAGATACCCGTAAATGGAGAGCCGCAGCAAATCCCTCATTTTACTGCTGGTCATCTCGGTGAATTTCATCCTGTTGTGGGCGCTGCAAGCGATATATGTTGTTGAAACCTGTAAACATCCAATTTTGTTCATCCTGGCCATTGCTCTCCATGACATTCTCTGACATACTTTTGAGAGGACTGGTAAAATGTTTGCCAACAAGCTCCGGTAACACACCTAAATTGAAGTAGCTGAGTAGCAGCAGCTACAGCATCTGTCCATAACGTATGATTACCCACTAAACGCTCTATATGAGGACGGACGTCATCACTGGTCCAAACCACAACATCGAAAAACGGTCTCTCCGAGACAAAACTGTTTGTCCTCCGCAGCGTACATTAAATATATATCCTTCTTACAGAACGGACATTTAATTTCAGAAATACCAAAATGCCATTCATCTGAACAATCCTCAGAACACTGAACCTTCAGTGTTGAACATTCAGGGATGCACGCAGATGAGGTTACTTGTGGTTTATGATTAGTCCTGAGTCTTTCATTATGAATCCAGAGTGTTCATTACGCACATAAGCCTCATAAGCTTGTCTCGCTTGCCATTCATGATCACAACCCCATCTTGTTGCCTCAGTGCTAAATCTGCACAGATCGGGGTAGCAAACCGATTTGATCACATTAATTGCAGGATAACCTGCATTTGTCCTGCAAACACCTCTCAGTATTGATGCTATTATGCGTCCTGCCCGATATCAAAACCAGAGATTTGATTTTGCGTGCTCACGAATGTGTGCATCCAAATCCTTTGCTCCCTCCTCTGTAACAGAATAATTAACATATTCACATCTCTTTAGATGATCAGGATATGTTAATGTGAATGTGACTTCTGCTTCGCATCTTCACATCTTCGTGAAAAATATCAGCAGATATTCGCGAAACAACGACGCGGTAACGGTAAAGTTATCACATATTCCGGTAAACATTCCCCCTGCTATATTCCAAAACGCCTTATCTGAATATGTCATGCTTTTTTACTCGAGGTTAATGAAAATGTTCAATAATCTGATAAAACTTTGAATTTGAAAACGACCATCCTTCGCTGATGACGTCACAATAGGTGTGCGTGCCGTTCTTCCTTGCTATGCGAGTGACGTCACCCCCCCCCCCCCCCCCCCTTCCTCCTCCGACCACTCCCCCTCCACTCGTTATTCAAAAGACGCAGAAAGAACGTGCAAGTCCTTTGGTCGCCTCTTCCGTAGATGGGTTCGCGCCCTGCACTGAAGCCGCGTCCCTCTCTGTGCCTCTGTATCCCTCGCAGTGCCTCTGTGTCCCTCTCTGTGCGTCTGTCCCTCTCTGTACTTCTGTGTCCCTCTCTGCGCCTCTGTCCCTCTCTCTGTATCCCCCTCTGTGTCCCTCTCTGTATCCCCCTCTGTCCCTCTGTGCCCCTCTCTGTGCCTCTGCCCTCTTTCTCTCTCTACCCCTCCCTCTCTAGCGGCGTCTGCGAGTTGGGTGCTCTGCGTGAGTACGGAGATCGGGCGGTAATATGAGCGAATGAATGAACTGATACAATTTCAAGGGGGGTGGTTAGTGCGTGTGTGCGGGGTTGTTAGTGTGTGCGTGTGTGGAGGTGTGTGGTTAATGAGTGTGTGATGCAGCAGGCCGCCCCTCCCAGATAGTTTTTGAGGGGACGGAACCCAACTGCTCCCATTTGGTCTAGTATCCACTAAAACTAAATTGAACACACAACTCAAACTGTAAACAAGAACTTTAAACTTTAATCTCTAAACTCAGAAACTAACTAAACTCTAAATTAAAAAACCAAAGCAGGAACGGGGTACTGTTTTTGGATGCACTGATTCTGTCCGCTCCGGTTCCTCTCCTCCTGGGCTCCAACCTGCCTGAGATCACTGCCCGCTTAGTTTTACATTGAGCTCATGCTTTGAGTTTGTAATTTGTAATTTGAGTTTATAGTTTGAGTTTAGTAGTTAGAGTTTAGAGTTGAGAGTTTAGAGTTTGAGTTTATAGTTTGAAACATAGAAACTTAGAAACATGGAAAAATAGGCGCAGGACTAGGCCATTCGGCCCTTCGAGCCAGCACCGCCATTCAATGTGACCATGGTTGATCAACACCAATCGGTACCCCGTTACTGCTTTTGTTCCTAGTTTAGCGTTTAGTTTAGTTTCTGAGTTTAGAGTTTAGAGTTTAAAGTTCTAGTTTACATTTGAGTTTAGAGTTTAATTTAGTTTTAGTGGATACTAGGCCAAGTGGGTCTCGTTGGGGCCGTCCCGTCAACGCGCGGTTGCGGGAGGGCTCGGTCTGCGGCGTCACACAAACACTAACACCACCACCCCCACCCCACCCCCCACCCCCCCACACACACACACACACTCAGGAACACACACGGACACACATTAACCACCCTCCCACACACGCACACACTAACCACCCCACACACACACACACACACTAACCACCCCCTCGATACTATATCAGCATTATTAATACGATCATTTTACCCGATCCCCTGCCCTATTAACGCAGGCATAGCCCCCAACTCGCAGGCGCGGCTAGAGAGGGAGGTGTAGAGAGAGAGATGGCAGAGGAACAAGGAGAGACACTGAGGCACAGAGAGGAACACAGAGGCAAAGAGAGGGACAAAGAGAAACACGGAGGCACAGAGAGGGACACAGAGGCACATAGAGTGCACAGAGGCACAGAGAGGGACACAGAGATAAACAGAGGAACAGAGAGAGACACAG
This sequence comes from Amblyraja radiata, assembly GCF_010909765.2. Taxonomy (NCBI): domain Eukaryota; kingdom Metazoa; phylum Chordata; class Chondrichthyes; order Rajiformes; family Rajidae; genus Amblyraja; species Amblyraja radiata. The sequence goes on along the minus strand of NC_045998.1, from coordinate 4,873,501 downwards.
AGGCACAGAAAGGGACACAGAGGGACAGAGATGGACACAGAGGCACAGAGAGGTACACAGGCAGACAGAGGAACACAGAAGCTCCCAGAGAGGCACAGTGGCACAGAGAGGGGCAGAGAGGCACAGAGAGAGACACAGACGCACAGAGACGGAAGCAGAGGCACACAGATGGAAACAGACACTGAGAGGGACACAGAGGCACAGAGTGGGACACAGGGGCACAGAGAGGGAAACAGAGGAACAGAGAGGTACACAGGGTCACAGAGAGGGACAATGAGGCACAGAGAGGAACACTGTTTCAGTGCAGGGCGCGAGTACAAAAACATGAGATTGGAGTGGTGAGAGAGGAGAGGAGGGAGAGGAAGGGGGAATACAGGGGAGGGGACCGGGGTGGTGGGAGAGGAGGGGGAGGAGGAGTGATAGAGGAGGAGGGTAATGGAAGTGGGAGGGAGTGGGAGCGAAACGGGGCGGGTGACCGGGCGGGTGACCGGGGAGCGGGGGCGTGGAGCAGAAGGGAGCGGGGTGTAGAGGGAGCGGGGGAAAGCGGTGCAGAGCGGTGAGCAGCGCGATGCAGTGGCGCAGGGCGGGGGGCGGCAGGGTGCGGCGCGCAGCGGGGGAGCGGGGAGGAGCGGATAGGAACGTGGAGGAGCGTAGAGGAGCGGGTAGCAGCGGGGACGAGCGCGGAGCTGGTGTCAAACAAGGACTGCGAGTTCGACGGCTTCAATCAGGGACCCGGCTTGATCGCTTTTGAATAACGGGAGGAGTAGAGTAGAGTTGACGTCACCAACGAAATACAGTAGTTTTCATTTCAAAGTGTTGTCCGATTTTTGAACGTTTTCATTAATAACTCGATAAATAACGCATGACATTTTCAGATAGGCGCTTTTTCGGACTTCATTGGAAAAAGTTCTACCGGAATTTGTTAACATTTTACCGTTACGCGTCGTTTTTTCGAGAAGATGTGATTACACACAAACAAACAGACACACGCACACGAACAAACACACCCACATCCAAGAAGAGACTTGTACACCCCCATCTATATATCTCGTTTCCATCTCCCCAGACACTCTGAAGAAGGGTCTCGACCTGAAAGATCACCCATTCCTTCTCTTCAGAGATGCTGCCTAACCCGTTGAGTTACCCCAGCACTTGGTATATGTCCGGATGCTGGGCCAGAAGAAGGTGCGGCTGTGCTGGCAGCCATAGTATGTGCTTACCTGCCGTTCACCGCGTGTACTCCAGACGGCGAAACGTGGCAAAAGTACGTATCACGGGTCGTGACCTCGACTGGCGTGCAACCTCCCTATAACCTTCCAACATCAGGTTGAGAACCTACGAGTAATTGGACCGTATCACGACTCCGTTATTACCAATCTGTTTACTTCTGCTATTCAATGCTATAACCGTAAGACACGTCATAGCGGCAAACAGAGTCCGCCAGGGACTCCGGAACAGCAGTGTGAATCAGAAAGATCCAGAGGTGGAGATCCGGAGAAAGTCCATGATTTGCTTGTTCGCTCTTTCAGCCAATTTGATTTTACTGTCGATACCCTATGTTGTACATTCTGTGAACTGGCAGACAGACAAGTATACCGACACAGACAGATACGTCAGCACGCCGATATATATAGTGCAGCAATTTGGCTTCACGTTCAGTTTCTCAGTATCTGCACCAACACGTGCATCTATGCACTGACAGAGGAAATTCAGAGAGGAGCTGAAGAATGGAGTGAAAACTATGTTTAAATGTAATGGGCAGCGCTGTAGATAAAATGCAAACCCGATTACCTCTTCATTAAACTTTCAAACACTAATACGGAAACTTATTTCATTACGGCGCATCGATAATGCTTCTAGCTTTCAGGGCGAATTCATTTATTTTCATACTGGGACCTGATTTTGCAGAGACATAATTATTTAATTGCAAAGTACCATCCGAATCCGATCCGAGTGGTGCCTTTTAATGTCTGTTTCCGAATATTTGCTTCGTTTTCATTGAGATTTCAGCCCACTGAAACGTTTACACAACATGGAAATGGACCATTCGCCCCACCATGTTGGTGCAGTTCATCAACAAGCTACGAATAGTAGTTTAAATGCATTGATCGTACTTGGACCGTCGCTCTCAGTGCCATGGAGATTAATGTTTTCGCCAAGATATTTCTGAATGTTGTCAAAGTTGCGAACACAGCCATCCACTGCCATTCCATTAACCATTTTGATGAGAAATGTTCATCCTCAGATCATCGTGGAAACTAAATTTCAATTGCGATGTACGTACCCGGACGTGGCGCCGACGGACGAGAAGCCGAAGCAAAGAAATCGAAGCCAAAGAACCGAATGGAAACGAGGCCGAAACGCCAAAAAACCACAAAAAGTCCGAAGACGAAACGGCAACGAACCGAAAGCATCATCCGTCGGCGCCACGTCCGCACACGGTGTACTTGTAGCATATAATAGTAGAGCACTGGAACACGACGTCCGGCCAGCGATGTGCGTGCCGACCATGAAACCAAGATGACCTATTCGTATCCGCCTGTAAGTGGACCATATCCTTACATGTTCTGAATATGAATGTTCTTATACAAAAACCTCTTAGACTCCTCTGTTCGTTGTGCCTCCACCACCACCCCCTGTTGGCATCACCATAACACTTGTCCCTTTTAACTCTTTAAATAGTTACCCGTTTAACTTTCACGTTATGCTCTCTAGAATGTCTTAGTTCCATCCTGGGAAAAAACATATATTAATTATCTACCATATCCATCCATGTCTCTCCTAATTTTTCATACTTCTATCGGGTATCTCTTTACCTATGGCCTTCCAAAGAAAAGCATCGAAACCTATATATCAATGCTATTGAGGATCCTGCCATTTTAAGGAGGTTTGTGTGGGAGGGGCAACCCGAGGGGCAACGTTTTTTTTTTACAAGAAGGGTGGTAGGTATATGGAACGAGCTGCCGGAGGGGGTGGTTGCTACAGGGAGCATCGCAACGTAAAAAAACATTTGCATAGGCACATTGATAGGATAGATTTAGAGGTCAAAGGGGCAAAGTCAGACAGATATAATTGGCTTTCGGCGCGGGAACGTTTGGTCGAAGTACCCGTTTCTACGCTGTGTGACTCTGACGTTGTGACTCTAACTGTCGATGTTACATTGAAACATAGAAAATATGTGCAGGAGGAGGCCATTCGGCCCTTCGAGCCAGCACCGCCATTCATTGTGATCATGGCTGATCGTCCCCTATCAATAACCCGTGCCTGCCTTCTCCCCATATCGCTTGACTCCACTAGCCCCCAGAGCTCTATCTAACTATCTCTTAAATCCATCCAGTGATTTGGCCTCCACTGCCCTCTGTGGCAGGGAATTCCATTAATTCACAACTCTCTGGGCGTCTCCGGGAAAGGCCGCCCAATCCTCGACGTTTGGCCACGGGGGAGGCGTCCATGAAAAAGTCGCCTGTCCGTGGAGGAGGCGACCGAAACGGATTCCCCCTTATCACCCCACACCACCTCCCACACAAAACACACAGAGAAACATACTTTAAAACATACTAAAAACATACAGCGCCGCCACCGACCAACCTAATCAATCTCGTGATCCTACGCGGCGCTGCCTCAATCACAAGGATGTCCTTCCTCAAATTAGGAGACCAAAACGGTACACAATATTGTAGATGTTGGCTCACCAGAGCCCTATTAAACTGCAGAAAAACCTCTTTACTACTATGTTGAAACCCTCTTGTTATGAAGGCCAACATTCCAGTAGCTTTCTTCACTGCCTGATGTACCTGTTAGCTAACTTTCAGTGACCGGTGTACAAGAACGCACAAGTCTCACTGCACCTCCCCCTTACCTAACCTAACCTAACTCCATTGAATTAATAAACTGCCCCCTTGTTTTTGCCGCAAAGTGGATAACCTCACATGTATCTATATTATACTGCATCTGCCACGCATCCGCCTACTCACTCAACCTGTCCAGGTCACCATGCAACCTCCTAACATCCACTTCACAGTTCACACTGCCACCCAGCTTTGTGTCATCCGCAAACTTGCTAGTGTTGCTCCTAATCCCTTCTTCCAAATCATTATTATATATGGTAAACAGTTGCGGCCTCAACACCGAGCCTTGCGGCACTCCATTCGCCACTGCCTGCCATCCTGAAAATGACCCGTTCACTCCTACTCTTTGCTTCCGGTCTGCCAAACAATTTTCTATCCATGTCAACACCCTACCCCCAATACCATGTGATCTAATTTTAGTCACCAGTCTCCCGTGCGGTACCTTATCAAATACTTTCTGAAAGTCTAGATACACTACATCCACTGGCACCCCTTTATCCATTTTACTTGTCACATTCGCAAAAAATTCCAGAAGTTTAGTCAATCATGATTTCCCATTCATAAATCCATGTTGACTTGGACTAATCATTTTACTGCTATCCAAATGCCCCATTATTACTCTTTAATAATTGACTCCAGCATCTTTCCCACCACCTAAGTCAGGCTAACTGGTCTGCAATTCCCCGTTTACTCTCGCTCTTTTCTTGAAAAGCGGAATAACATTAGCTATCCTCCAATCCACAGGAACTGATCCTGAATCTATTGGACATTGGAAAATGATCATCAATGCGTCCATTATTTCCAGAGCCACCTCCCTGATGACCCTGGAATGCAGACCTTCGGGTTCAGGTGGATTTATCATCCTTCAGTCCCATTAGCCTACCCAATACTATTTCTCGCCTAATGAAAATGTTTTTCAGTTCCTCTCCCCCCTTAGATCCTCTGTCTTCCAGTACATCTGGGAGATGATTTGTGTCTTCCTTAGTGAAGACAGTTCCGAAGTACCTATTGAACTCTTCTGCCATTTCCTTGTTGCCCATAATAATTTCACCCGTGTCTGCCTTCAAGGGACCCACATATGAATTTGCTACTCGTTTTCCCCTTAACGTATCTAAATAAGCTCTTACTGTCCTTCTTTATATTCCTGACCAGCTTCCCTTCGTACTTCATCCTATCAGCCCGTAATGTCCGTTTTGTTTCCTTCTGTTGTCATATGAATGTTTCCCAATCCTCTGGCTTCCGGCTACTTTTTCAGTGTTATACATATTTTCTTTTAGTTTTATTCTAACCCTAACTTCTCTTGTCAGCCACGATTGCCTCCTACTCCCCTTAGAATCTTTCTTCCTATTTGGAATTAAATGATCCTGCGTCTTCCGGATTCCGATAAATTCCTGCCATTGCTGTTCCACCGCCATTCCTGCTAGGATCCCTTTCCTGTCTTCCTTGGCCAGCTACCATCTCTTGCCTTCATAGTCCCCTTTGTTCAACTGCATCACTGCCGCTTCCGATTTAACGTTCTCCTTCTCAAATTGCAGATTAAAACGAATCATATCATGATCACTACCTCCAAGCGCTTCCTTTACCCCGAGTTCTCTTATCATATCTGGTTCATTGGACATCACTAAATCCAGAATTGCCTTTTCTTGGTCGGCTCCATTACAAGCTGCTCAAAGAATCCATCTCGGAGGCATTCAACAAACTCTCTTTCTTGGAGTCCTGAAGCAACCTGATTTTCCCAGTCTACCTGCATATTGAAATCCCCCATCACCGCAGTGGCATTACATGTGTTACATGCCAGTTTTAACTCCTGCTGTAACTTACACCCTACATCCGGGCTACTATTTGGGGGTCTGTAGGTAACACCAATTACTGTATACTTGTCATTACAATTCCTCAACTCAATCCACAGTGAATCTACCTCGTCAGTCCCTATGTCTTCCATTCTTGCCATAGAGGGAGTACAGAGAAGGTTCACCAGACCAATTCCTGGAATCTCAGGTCTTTCATATGAAGAAAGATTGGATAGACTCGGCTTGTACCCGCTAGAATTTAAAAGATTGAGGGGGGATCTTATAGAAATTTACAGAATTCTTAAGGGGTTGGACAGGCTGGATGCAGGAAGATTGTTCCCGATGTTGGGGCAGTCCGGAACAAGGGGTCACATATTAAGGATAAGGGGAAAACCTTTTAGGACCGAGATGAGAAAAACATTTTTCACACAGAGTCTCTGGAATTCTCTGCCACAGAAGGTAGCTGAGGCCAGTTCATGAAGACGCCGACCGTCCTTATTAAACTATTTTCATCCAAATGTGTGTAAATCCTTTCCAAAATTATTCTCCACAATATATTTCCTACTGGTGACATGATGCTCAACAGCTTATCATTCGCTAAATTACCCCTGTACCATTAATGAAACAGTAGAACAACAATAGCTGGTTCCCATTCATCTAGGACATCGCCAATGAATCGAGAATTAGCTCCCGCAATGGTCGTGCAATCTTATTTCCTTCATCACTCAATAACCCGAATTAGATGCCAGCGGTTTTTATCCACTTCACGAGTGCCCATACTTCCTCCTTCTTAAAATTAAACTGCTTTGGCAGATTAGAAAGAAAGAACTGCAGATGCTGGTTAAAATCGAAGGTAGACAGTCTGAAGAAGGCTCTAGACCCAAAACGTCGCCCATTCCTTATCTCCATAAATGCTGCCTCATCCGCTGAGTTACTCCAGCATTGTGTGTCTACCTTTGGCAGATTAGTATTGTTCACACACATCTCACTGTGCACTGTGTCCTTCTCATTGGTCAACACAAATGCAGCGTATTTGTTACGTACCTCGCCCACATCTCCGAACTCCAAGCACAAATTCCCTTTTTATCCTGGAGTGCACCAACTTTTCCCTGCTTCTATTTCTTCTTTTTAAAGTAGTTATACAAATCATTGGATGTTTCTTCAATCTGGCTCGCCAAAACAAGGGTCCCTTTGATTTTTTTTCCACGTTGCATTATGTATATTACTAAAAGTCTGATCTTGACCACTTCTTGTTGTTCTGTATATTTATTTTAGAAAAAACTCTGCCACTTACGACTGTGATTTTGGCCATCTTGCTCAGAGTCCCCCTCCGCTGCGCAGGACAAGAGGATGTTTCCCATCGATGAAAAATAAAAGATTTATTAGTGTTTTAAAAATGTTGAGATTCTCTCTCCTGAAGGCCACGCCCCTACCGGAGGGACTATAAAACCCGGAAGTTTTGAGTGCCTCAGTCAGTCTCTGCAAGATGGTGGAGTGAGAGGGTCAAGTCTCTTAGTCTGTACTGTGAATAACACTGAACACATGTCTACTAAACTGTGAGTGGTTATACTGACCTGTCAGTGCCCTTAATGTGGTTTGAAGATATAGTTTGGAAATGCTAAAGCGGTGTTGCCTTTGGTTTGGAAATGCTAAAGCTGTGTTACATTTGGTTTGGAAATGCTAAAGTTGTGTTGCCTAATTAAATTGCCTTGCTTAATTAAAGATTCATTGCCCAATTAAAGTTGCCTTGCCTAATTAAAGTTGTCTTGCCTAATTAATGTTGCCTTGTCTAATTAATGTTGCCTTGCCTTCTATATAAGTAAAAGTCTAATCTTGACCACTTCCTGTTTGCGCTTTATATTGATTTTAGTAAAAAAAACGCTACCATGTACGGCTGTGATTTTTGGCCATCTTACTTAGAGTTTCTCGGCTCTAGGAGGTAATCATCGGGTGGCGATTATTTCTCCCATCGATGAAAAATAAAAGAGTTATTACTGTTTATAAAATGTTGAGATTCTCTATCCTGTCAATCACGCCATGAAGGCCACGCCCCTTCTTATGGGAGGGGGGAGGCACTATAAAACCCAGACGTTTGGGCGTGGCTCATTCTCTGCAAGATGGAGAAGGGGAGGTTACGACTCGCAGTGTTTAGTGGCCTTGTACCCTGCTTAAATTGGTATGAAACTTCGCTTGAATTTGGTGGCGTTGCACCCTGCTTAAAGTAGTAAGAACCAGCACTTAAATTAGGTTACCTTGCACCCTGCTTGAAATGGAGTTTCACGGAATAGTCGTGAGTCAACTGCCAGTCCACCAGCCGTGAGTGAGTGATCTGCCAACACAACCGGCTTGAGAGACTGAGCAGCCAGACCAAAAATTCATTCGCCCCACAATGTCCATACTAGCCCTCTGTTAACCAGTCCCTTCAGCCCACAACATCCATACTAGCGCTCCAGAAAAGACCCCCCTCCCAGCCACCTCCCCCCCCCCCCCCCCCCCCCCCCCCCCCCCAAGGCCGCCAGGATTGGAATTGGTGGAGAGGTGGAATATTGCGTTGGGAGACAAGCCATCCCGTGTGATGCTGGGACCCAGCAGGTTCCCCTTAGCCTAGTATTCCTTAATGGCGTTGTCTGCTTTCATCCTGAGTTTGGTTTATAGATACAGCGTGGAAACAGGCCCTTCGACCCACCGACTCTACACCGACCAACGATCCACGCACATTAACTCGATCCTACACATGGGGGACAATATTTGCTTTCATACCAAGCCAATTATCGCATGAACATGTTCGTCCACGGAGTGTGGGGAGAAACCGAAGATCTAGGAGAAAGCCACATCCTCACGGGAGGACGTGCCAACACCGGAAAGAAAGCATCCGTAGATGGGATCGAATCCGGGTCATTGACTCTGTCAGGCTCAATCTCTACCGCTACGCCAACGTGCCACCCATCTTCTTAACCTTTTCACGCGCTTCCCTTTACGCATTGACCACACAGACAATCTCTTTGGTCCTTAATGGCCATTTGTCATATTTATCACTCCTCCTCACTGGTACATGTCGATCATGAACTTTGATCAAGTGGCCTTTAATCAACTCCTACCAGACATGTCAGACGTGGAAATGCAAGAAAAAAAAAGCTCCTCCCAATGGACCAAACTTCTGCCGATTAAAGTAGGAATTTAGCTTCCTTGGGGTTGGCCTTGTCCCCGTTCAATTCACGGGAACTGTGTGCAATTAAATTACCCAGCTCCGGAAAGTAACGGTAATGGTGGAATATTGGTATATTTTTCGGCCTTCAGGTTAATTACAAACCCCTGACCAACCGCCACCTTAATATTCCCTTCGCAGGTGGTCGGGTTGTTGGCCGTGGTCGGCAGTGAGTTGGGCACGATTTGAACCAAACTATACAACGTTCATCTTCACGTATTATTCTAATGGCTGCTCCGGAAGACACATAACACATTGCATTTGCGTCCCCCTTGTGAGAGCCAACTACAAACATTAAAATTCCAAATGGTCCAAGTAACATTTTGCACTTCACACTGCATTGGTTGACCTTTCGTTAGTGTAGCTCCAATTAGAGGCAAAGAGTTATAGAGTAATACAGTGTGGAAACAGGCCCTTCGGCTCCACACCGGCCAACAATGTCCCAGCAACCCTAGTCCCACTTCCCGGCTCTTGGTCCATAACCCTCCAAACCTGTATCGTCCATGTAACTGTCTGACTGTTCCTTAAATGCTGGGATAGTCTAAACGTCAACTACCTCCTCTGGCAGCCTCTTCCATACACCCACCATCCGCTGTGTGAAAAAGTTACCCCTCTGATTCCTACGAAATATTTTCCCCTTCAAATTGAACCTATGACCACTGGTCCTCGATTCCCCTATTCTGGGTAAACGTGTGTGCATCAACCCGATCTATTCCGCTTATGATTTTGAATACTTCAATAAGATAACCCCTCATCCTCCTAAGCTCCATGAGAAAGTGACCCAGCCTACTCAACCTCTCCCTGGAGATGAATCCCTCTAGTCCTGGCAACATCCTCGGAAAACTTTTCTGAGCCCTTTCAAGCTTGACAATAAATTTATTTTAACATGGTGCCCTGAATGAGCACAATATTCTAAATGCAGTCTTAACCACGTCTTATACAACTGCAACATGACGTCCCAGCCTATATACTCAATACCCTGAAAAAAGTGCCAAACGCCTTTTTGACCACCTTATCTACCTTCATGGAAACATGCACTTGTACTCATAGATCACCCTGCTCTACAAAACTACCAATAGGCCTTCAATTTATTGGTTAGGTCCTGCCCTTGTTCGACGTCCCAAAATCCATCACCTCACTCTGTTTTAAATGCCATCAACCATTCCTCTGCCCACCTAGCCAATCGATGCAGATCCTGCTGCAATCGTTCCCAACCAGCTTCACTATTTGCAAAATCAGTAACATTTGTATCATCAGCAAACTTGCTAATATTACCATGTATGTTCTCATCCAAATCATTGACGTAGATGGCAAACAGAAAAGGTCCCAGCACCGAACCCTGAGGCACACCGCTAGTTACAGGCCTTCATTCTGAGAAACAACCTTACACCATCACCCTCTGCTTCCTTTCATGGAGTCAATTTGCTAACCATTCTTCTAACTCTCATTGGATCCCATAAGATCTAACCTTACAGATCAGCCTACTATGCGGCACCTTGTCGAACGCTTTACTAAAGTCCATGTACACAACATCCACAGCTCTGCCTTCATCAACCTTTTTGATCACATCTTCAAACAAATCAAACAGATTTGGGAGACAGGACTTCCCACGTACATAATGATGCTGACTGTCTCTAATTAGCCCTTGCCCATCCAAATGCCTGTAAATTCACCAAGGCAACTTCCTTGTATGTGATTACTTGGCCAATACACTTATTAATTAATTAAATAAATCATTCATTCATATCGTAACCCCCTGAACACTCTCCAGCAACTTACCAACTTCGGATCTTAAGCTTACCGGCCTATAGTTCTCCGCATTTTACCTGCAGCCCCTCTTGAAAAGAGGCACAGCATTTGCCGCCCAGTCCTTACGTGCGTCTTCTGACTGTCCTGGTAGAGGCATTGTTTCAGCGTGTTCATGCCCCACTGAATTAATTTCCACATACCTGGAGTCCATCTTTTCCCCATGGTCCAATCCATGACACCTTACACGCTCTTCGTCAATTTGTTTCCCACGGGCAAGTGGCTGCGATGTGGTATATTGCTGATTTTAGAAGAGGAAGGCCGAGGATTGATTAACCTGTCTTCATCGACGGTTCGCTGGTGGAGAGTCAACAACTTTATGTTCCTGGCCGTGCAAATTTCTGAAGATCTGACGTGGACACAGCAATTTATTGGAATCTTAAAGAAAGTCCATCGACATGACTTTGTTAGACCAGAAAGTACATCGGTGTGGTGACGAATGTTATCCAGATCTTCTACAGGTCTAAGCTAGAGACCATATTGAATGGTTGCCATATGCCCTGGTTCGGCACTTCGAAAGCCCAGGAATGTAAGAGACTAAAAATCATCGGCCTGCCCAATCCATCATCTGAACTATCCATCATCTAATGCATCTACAAGAAACAGTGTCATGAAATGGCAACCAGCAATAATCTGGAACCATCACCACCCTGTCCATGGTCTTGTTTCTCTCCAAACTCCGAGAAAGAATATCGGAGCCTGCAAACTGTGCTCACCCCAGTTTCAGGAACAGACTTTTTCCATAACAACCGGGCTCTTGACCACCACAAACACCGGCTAAACTATGAACTACGAAAAGTGGCGTTTGTGCTTGAGACTTCCAGCTTTGGATTTGCCCTAATATTGATTATTTTAGCTTATTGAACTTTATTTTGTTCTTTGTGTTATTTGTGTGCGCTGTCTTTACAGATGTGTTATGCTGCAACAATAAACAAATAGTGTTGAGTTATCTGTACATAAGACAATTTAACACGCTTGGCTCTTGTGATCTTTCACGGACATCTTTCACGGACATAAAAGAGTTAACAGTAGATGTTTGTTCAGTGAGTGTAATTAACGTCAGTCCGCACGGAGCACGGTTGTGTACCAGTAGATTTACCAGTTCCAATAAAAACGATTCCTGTTGATGGGATATGAGAGTGTTAGTGAGAACATCCCGTTCGTCACCGACACAGAGCAGCAGTTCCACAGACGGAGAAAACCATTGGGAATCTGTGTACACAAAAGTGGGATGTTAGATGGATGGTAAGGAATCCGGGAATATTAGAGAGTGAAGTGATTGGCACAGAGTGCAATCGAGGAACAGTGTTACATCAAATGGATCGGTCTCTGAAAACGGTAGACTGGGATGTTACCGCGATGGAGAAGAGTTTCTTCTTTTTGGCGGACGATATTTTGGAGTCTAGATACAGCTTAAGTGATCGGATCTACAGTCTACTTATAACGATTCAGCCTGTCTTTTATCGCATCATCGCCCTTGTGCTTGTCCAGGTAAGTCCCCGTCCAAATCCCCGCGCAACAACAGGTGAGAAGCGGCAGTTACGGGATCCGTTATGAATGTCTGTAGCTCGAACAATGCATGACGTGTCCCTTTAAGCCATCTTTGACAGAGTAATGGGTAATGTGCTGAGGCTGCCTGATTGTGGGGATAATAGTTTAACGCTGTTTATCACCGTGTTGCTTACCCTTTGTGCCTGTTATTTTTAGATTGCTATCAAGTCCACAGCTAATTTTATTAACGCGGTAAACAATCGTTAACGTTCCATTCGAGTTTTTGTAATTCACCCTCCTGCTGTAATCCACTGCTGCCGTGCTTGGCGATCAATATGTAGCTGTCGATGATGTCCACGGCTAAGAGCAAAACTTATTTTATTGGATGTTTACAGGTTTTGAAGGTTTTTACTTGAGATACTGACACGCTTTCCTTTGCCTCCCACCTCTTCCCAGGTGCGATTGAAGCGAACGGTTCCTGATGGGATCTGGCCCAGTTTCGCCCATATCACTTTGTCTGCGCAATGTTCCGTCTATAACCAGTACTGTCCCCCAACAGACTGACACGGGCGCATTGGGCAATGAATAGAGGGAGAACCCTGGGCTGGTTAATTCACACTAAAACAACGTCCCGGCGTTAAGAGCCGGACGATTGTCTGTCCTCCAGCCCACACTGAACCAGATTTATGGCGAACCTCCACCCTAAACCGGACTTTCACGTGAGGAGCAGGCGCTCTGCAAATTACAGCTCAAATCGAGAGAGCACACAGATGCAATCTCTTCTAGTTTAGTTGGGTTCAAAAAACAGTCGGTTCATACAATGCCCTGACATCATATACGTATTTCACTCCCCCACCCCCCACACCCTCTCATCAGTCTGAAGAAGTGGCTCGACCCGAAACGTCACCTATTCCTTCGCTCCATAAATGCTGCCTCACCCACTGAGTTTATCCAGCATTTTAGTCTATCATATACTAGGCATTTATTTCTTTTTTAAATAATATTTTTATTAGAAGCATGCATACAAATAATAGTAAGCGACAATTTAATTGCACATTTCTTACATAGCTTCAGTTTTTTTTTAAGAATAACGATAAAGGGAGAAATAGATTAGAGAAAGTAATAGAGAGAGAAAAGGAAGAGAGAAAAAGGGAGACGCAGAAAGAAATTACCAATGACAAGTTTACGGACATGGATCAAGGAAATGTTGAGTGTATTTATTCATCGAATCCCAAACTGAGCTTTCAACCCTGATTCTGTATTAAACCAATTTACGTGTTCAAATATTCAATAACTGGAGACCATATTCTAACAAAAAAATGTGGTTTGTCAATTAAGACCAGTCTTCATTTTTCCAAGTGCAAGGTCTCAGTCATTTCCGTAATCCACATTTTAATTGTAGGGGCTGTTTTTTTTACAAAATGTTGGTATAATTTTTTTCGCAGTTATTAGACTGTAATCAAGAAATTGTATTTGACGTGTGGTAAAGTTTGTAGTATGTTCTGATAATCCTAATATTATTAATTTTGGATCAGGGTCCAGTTTGATATTGCTAAATTCGGAAATAATTTTTAAAATGTCCACCCAGAGATTTTGAATTGTTATACAAGTTACAAAGGTATGAGTTAAGTTGGCTTCTTGAAATTGACATTTATCACAGAGAGGGGAAATATTTGGAAAAATCCTATATAATGTTGCCTTCGAATAATAATAATAATAATAATAATAATAATAATAATAATAATAATAATAATAATAATAATAATAATAATAATAATAATAATAATAATAATAATAATAATAATAATAATAATAATAATAATAGTAAAAATAATAACTTTATTTATAGAGCACTTTAAAAACAACCACTGTTGCAACAAAGTGCTGTACATGACGAATCATGAACAAAAAAGATTGTTACAAGACAATAAATACATTAAAACACTAAAACAGGAGCAACGTCTCATGCCGGGTCAAAAGCCAAGGAATAGAAAAGGGTTTTAAGACTGGTTTTAAAGATGGACAGTGAGGGGGCCTGTCTGATGTGCAATGGCAGAGTGTTCCATAATGTCGGAGCAGCAACAGAGAAGGCTCTAAGCTTCCGATTAGACCTCTGTACCTCCAGGAGCAGTTGATCAGCTGATCTGAGGCACCGACTGTAGTCTGTAATATTTTGTATTACATCTAGGAGTGTATAGCATTTAACGAACAGTGATTTATATATTGTAAACGTTCATCCCATGGATCTTTTATTATGGGTTGAGCCAACTCGTCTTCCCATGCTCGTCTATATGTTTCTGAAGACGGAACCTCAGTATCTAAGAGGATATTATAAATATAAGATATTAATTTATTTGTGTTTGGATGTCTATTCAAACATTCATCAATGGTTTCTGGACCTATAAATCTGTAGTCTTGCGTATGTAGTTGGACATAGTCTCTAAGTTGCAGATATCTAAATAAACTATTTGCGTGTATCTCGTATTTCTGCTGCAGTTCCTGAAATGAGAGAACAATGCCATTTTGGAAAAGGTTTCCCAAAGTTTTAATTCCACCGTTTTTATTCCATTGAACAAATCCTCTATCAAAAAAAGACGGTTTAAAAGAAGGGTTATTTGCAATCGGGAGAAAAAGCAATAAATCACCCAATTTTAGAGTGATTGTTTCCACTTACGTATACCACTAGGTATAATCCAATTTCCTCCGTATGTTTTTTTATTCAAATTAATCGGAGGTAGAAGAATCGCGCCTATTTCAAAAGTGAAGCAGTCCTCCTTCTCCATCTTTAGCCAGTCTGGTTGTTGATCAATGTCATCCCAACAGAAGGTTATATTTTTAATATTAACTGCCCAGTAATAAAAAAAAGTTTTGTAAAGCTAATCCTCCATTAACTTTGGACTTGCATAAATGTTTTTTATTCATTCTGTGGTTCTTATAGTTCCAGATAAAATTTGTAACAATTGAATCAATTTTTTGGAAGATTTTTTTTTGTAGATATATCGGAATTGATTGGAATAAGTATAATAATTGTGGGAGAAAAATCATCGTTATAGCATTAATTTTACCAACTAAAGAGATGGGAAGTGTTTTCCAATATTGGATATTTCTGCGTAATTTAGTAAGTAAAGGAAGAAAATGTGATTTGAATAAAGAAGTATATTCCTTGGTCACATATATTCCAAGGTATTTAAACTTTTCATAGGCGATATTAAAAGGATACTGTTGCGGGTTTTGTTCCATTATTGGCATAATTTCGCTTTTATTCCAATTAATTATATATCCCGAGAATGAACCAATTGAGCTATGAGATTTAAGAATGTCGGAATGCTAATTTCTGGGGTTGTGATGTATAATAATACATCGACTGCATATAAAGAAATGTTATGAACTGTATGTTTAGTTTTATTCCCATGTATTTCCGAGTGGGATCTAATACTCTCTGCGAGCGGTTCTATAACAAGGGCAAATTGGAGCGGGGAAATTGGATATCCTTGTCTATACCCTCCGGATAAATTAAATTTAGGTGACAACGTATGATTTGTCAGTATTCTAGTTGTTGGGTTTTTTTATAGGAGTTTCACCCATGAGCAGAGATTTTCACCAAAATGATGTTTTCCCATCACAGTAAAGAGGTAGGGTAATTCCACCTGATCAAATGGTTTTTCAGCGTCTAACGAAATGATTGATACATCTTCCTTTAATATTCTATTTGAATATATTATATTAAACAGACGTCTTAAATTATAGAATGAGTGATGAAACCTGATTGATCGGGATGTATTAACCAGTGGACCACCAATCTTAATCTATGAGCTAAAATGTTGGCCAATATCTTTTGATCAGTGTTTAAAAGGGCTATAGCTCTATCCGAGCCTGTGTCTTCAAGACTCTTATCTTTGTTTGGAATTTGTGTTATTGTTGATTTATTCAAAGTGTGTTGTAATATATGTTGCTTAAACGCGTAACTATATAGAGTCTGTAAGCGTGGGGGGACCAGGTTATGAGTTTTCAAATAAAATTCATCGTTCAAACCATCGGGGCCAGGGGTCTTCACATTTTCCAGATATCTAATAGTTTCTTCAATGTCTGTTAATGTTATTTATGCGCCCAGTAAGTCTCTATCTCTCTCGTTTAATCCTGAAAGGTTGCATTTCTGCAAAAAAAATGTGCACGCTCGCTGAACTGTGTGTTGTATTTGCTGAGTAAAGTGCCTGGTAATATTGCAGGAATCTATCATTAATGTCGTTAGGTAGTGTAAGCAAATTTCCCTTAACTGATCTGATTTTATTGATTGTTCGTTCGTCCTGTAATTTACGGAATTGACATGCTAACAATTTCTGTGGTTTATCGCCAAATTCAAATTTTATTTGTTTAGTATGCTGGAATAGCTTTAAAATTTGAGCTAAGAGTATATGATTTAACCTTTATTTGAGAGCGACAATTTTGATATGTTTTATCATAGGAGCAATCGCATTTTATGAATCTAACTTGCTTATCTCTCTTACAAGTTCATGTTGTTTTGTGCGATTCTTCTTGTTTTGAGAAGCTTGAAATGCAATAAGACACCCTCTGACAAATGTTTTAAAAGCTTCCCATAAAAAGGGAAGCAGATGTCTCCGGAAGGTCGTTCAACTGAAAAAACAAAATGTTAAATCTGCGTGTTGAGGGTGGATGGGTGTTGGGTCTATTTGATCTTTCTCCCGAAAGTGTCCCCTAAAAAAACCCTTAAAAATATCATAGAGTTTAGAAATAGGAAAAGTGAATAGAGAATTAAAAGGGTGCAGGAAAAAAAACTACATCTAGTGTAGTGTAGTGAGTGAAAGCCACACTCATGTGGCAAAAAATGTAATGACTTCCGTAGCTTTGTAAAAAATAACACTAGCTCCGGATTCTAAAAAATAGTTTGATTTTTACCCCCGTATAAAATTATATAAAAGAAAGGGGAGGCAAACAGGACAGATCCAAGGGAAATTAATCCAACAGTAGGACATTTCTTTCTCCCCTAAAACATGTTATTTCAATGTTAAATATAAAGATAAATCAAATATTGCTTTAATTTCTAATATAAGGTAATTTATGGTCATTTTATACGTAATAGTTAATAATAATTAGTAATAATTAATAGCAAATTGACTTGTTCAGCCAAGTTAAATCTTAGATTATAACAGTTTAAAGTCCAATCTATTCTCCGGCGGCTATTAAAGCCACAGGACGATATTCACCCCCCCCCCCCCCCCCCCCCAGGATTCTTGAGTCTTCCGAGCGAATTCCCTTGATTTCTTGTGATCAGTAAAGACGCACAACTCTCTGTGAGAAAAAGTGTTTCCTCGTCTCCGTTCTAAATGGCTTACCCCTTATTCTTAAACTGTGGCCCCTGGTTCTGGACTCCCTCAACATTGGAAAGGTGTTTCCTGCGACTAGCGTGACCAAACCCTGAATATTCTTATATGTTTCAATGAGATACCCTCTCATCCTTCCAAACTCCAGAGCATACAAGCCCAGCCGCTCCATTCTCCCAGCATATGACAGTACCGCAATCCCGGGAATTAAACTGGTGAACCTAAGCTGCACTCCCTCCATAGCAATTTTGAGAGGACCCATGGCGTTCCACTGATTTACTGCACTTACACCCTTTTAGGTTCCGTGAATCAATGGCTGCGTGCAGATTTTACAGTCTGTGATGGACATTTCTGTGTCGTCTTTCTTGTTTTGGCTAGTTTCTTTCTCTCCTAACTGTGTTTCCTGTTATTCAGAAAATTATTCTTCAAACTGTCTGACAAATGGGCGTAATGAAACATTGATCTTAATGTATAACAATGAGCTGTATTCGACTGAGTACTGGTTAATGTGCTGATTGTGGGGATAAGAGGTTTCACGCGGTTTATTACCGTGCTGCTTACCCTTCTTGATGCGTTATGCTCCGCCTCGGAACCAGTACTGTCCCTAACAGACTGATACTGGCGCATTGGGCAATGAAGAGAGGGAGAACCCTGGGCTGATTGATCCACACTAAAGAGCAGGACCAGTGACTGTTCTACATTCCACAATGAACCCGATTCACAGTGAACCAAAGAGCTAAACTCCCATGGTGAAGTGAGAATGATCAGAAGCCGATCTGATTCTTTATCCGAACCGTCGTAACTGCTGCTTCTTGACTGTTAAGTAATCGAGCAGATGCAGTTATTTTACCATTGATAATTTATTTCCTTGAGTAGTTACGAGTAGACAGCATCGTTAGACAATCTTGAACAATTCCAGAACAGGATTGTGCATTTGATTTGCCCTTCGATTAATCTGCCGAGTTTGCTTTGTCCGCTGTCATGTCTCTGTTTAGTTCCCTCCTTACAGTGAACACGCTGACGATTGTGGTCCTGTCCCGGGGAAAGTGCGGTCTCAGCAGAGGTGTTACTCGCTACCTGATCGCCATGTCAACGGCGGATCTACTGGTCATTATTATCGATCTGATACTGAGGCAGATTCCAATTGCTTTCCGGCAAGCATTTATGTTCCTGAACGATGTCGGAGTGTGTAATATCCACGCCTTCTTGCTTTACGCCACCACAGACTGTTCTGTCTGGTTCACCGTCACCTTCACCTTTGATCGATTTGTGGTCATTTGTTGCCAGAAGCTGAAAACAAACTATTGCACCGAGAGAACGGGGGCTGTGGTTCTGGGGACAGTGATCGTGCTGAGCTGTTTAAAGAACACCTTCTGGTATTTTTTGTTTGAGGGTGGGTACTTGCTATCTAATTCCCCCTGGTTTTGTTGGGCAACACCCGGTGCTCGATTATCACTGGTCTGGGGAATCGGGGAGTTTCTGCAATACCTCATCACACCCGTGATCCCATTTGTCCTCATTGTTCTGTTCAACACCGACCATCAAATACGTGTTAGTGGCGAGCAGAGCCCGCAGGAGACTCCGGGGTCCCAGCAGTGGGGGAAGTGGCAGAGACCCGGAGATGGCGAGCCGCAGGAAATCCATAATTTTACTGCTGGTCATCTCAGGGAATTGCATCGTGTTGTGGGCGCTCCATGCGATATTTGTTGTGTGGTTCAGACTGTCTGGATTAATTCTCAGCTGGAACTATCCAGATTTCGCCATCGGCGAACTTGGCTACATGCTGCAGATCCTGAGCTGCTGCACAAACACAGCTCTTTACGCCGTGACCCAGACTAAGTTCAGGCAGCAGTTCAATGAAGTGGTGAAATCGTCCGTTTATCTGATTGTAAAATGCACTCAGCGCCGCAAGGTTTAGGAATCCGTGCCCTATCCATCCCATTTGCTCACCCTCACGCTCTCTCCCCGACACGCTGAGGATCCACCCCATGTCCCATTTCCACCACCTAATTAACGATCTCTACCGAGTATGAGGTCGTTGGTAGGTCGTAGCAGGTCGTGGTGCTAGTCGTAGTTACTCGTGCATCAAGTAGGTCCGGGCATTTTTTCAACATGGTGAAAAAAGTCCACACATAAAAAAGGTCGTGAATTGGGTCGTGAAATTGGGCGAAACGCGTACCTTCTTACCTGCTAAAAACCGCAGAAACGGTCAATTTTTGCGCTGTAAACAATCGTGGAATCTAAAACGTTTGAGAGCGATAAATCTGGCTGTAAATTGTTTTAATCGCCCATGGTTCTCAAGTGGATTTTACATGAAAAGACAACGCTTCAGATGCAAAATGTATCATTAAAAAATGTCGAGACTTACGAGTGGTGTGTGGAAAAGTAAGTTTTCTATCATTATGCTATTGAGGTTTAAGTTTTGGAAAATAATAAAATGTTCGGACAGCTTAAACACCCACTTCCATTCAAAGATATTGTCAATTTGCTGAGATTGATTATGTCCAATTAACAGCTAACAATTACGCCATTCCTTGGCTTGCATCTGAGTAAAATGTCGTTCAAAATGGGGGGGAACTTCTTTACTCAGAGAGTGGTAGCGGTGTGGAATGAGCTTGCAGTGGAAGTGGTGGCGGCAGGTTCGTTGGTATCATTCAAGAATAAATTGGATTGGCATATGGATGAGAAGGGAATGGAGGGTTATGGAATGAGTGCAGGCAGGTGGGACTAAGGGGAAAAAATTGTTCAGCACGGACTTGTAGGGCCGAGATGGCCTGTTTCCGTGCTGTAATTGTTATATGGTTATATGGTTAAAACCACGTATGGTTTGCGAATGATTTTAATGATACATTTAGCTTCAGAAGCGTTTTATTTTTGCATGTAAAAACCCACTTGAGAACCATGGGCGATTTTTAAATTTTACAGCCATATTTTTTGCTTCCGAAAAGTTTTCGATATCAAAGGAATCAAGGGAAAAGAGAAACATGTTCAGCACAACACTTGCTGTTGATTTCTTTTTGGGAGCTTTTATTTTTGATTTAGGGAGGAGGCTACAATCTGGGCAAAACTTTTTTTTTTGTTTCATAATTTTCTTGCAATTTCAGGCATTCAAAATAAAACCACGAAATAAGACACTTTGGGTTATCATACGTGATCATTCTCCCGCTTCCCCCGTCCAGACAGTAGCACAGTTTTTGTTCATCCTGGCCATTGTTCTCCATGACATTCTCTGACATATTTTTGGGAGGTCTGGTAAAATGTTTGCTAACAAGCTCTGGTACCACACCTAAATTGAAGAAGTGACTAGCAGCAGCTACAGCATCTGTCCATAATTTATAATTACCCACTATACGCTCTATATGAGGACGGACGTCATCACTGGTCCAAACCATAACATCGCAAAACGGTCTCTCCGAGACAAAAAAAATGGGCCTGGACCTGTTAGTAGTAAGCATGCTCATTGGACAGATGAACCTCACCTTTCACATTCTGAAGACAAAACTGATTGTCCTCCGCAGTGTACATTAAAGACATGTCCTTCTTTCAGAATGTAATTTAATTTCAGAAATACCAAAACGCTCATCCCCTCAACAATCCAGAGAACACTGAACCAGTCAATTCATTGTTGCACCCAAATGTGGGTACATGTGGTTTATGATTAGTCCTGAGTCTTTCATTATGATTCCAGAGTGTTCAGTACGCACATAAGCCTCATGAGTTTGTCTTGCTTGCCGTTCATGATCACAACCCCATCTTGTTGCCTCAGTGCTAAATCTGCACAGATCGGGGTGGCACACCGATTTGATCACATTAATTGCAGGAAAACCTGCATTTGTCCTGCAAACACTTCTCAATATTGATGCTATTATGCGCCCTACCGGATACCAAAACCAGATATTTGATTTTGCTTGCTCACGAATGTGTGCATTAAAATTATTTGCTCCCTCCTCTCTAACAAAATATTCAACATATTCACATCTCTTTAGATGATCAGCATATGTTAAATTGAATGTGTCTTCTGCTTCGCAGCTTCACATTTTCGTGAAAAATGTCTGCAGATCTTCGCGAAACACCGACGCGGTAACGGTAAAGTTATCACATATTCCGGTAGACATTTCCCCCCCTGGATTCGAAAACGCCTTATCTGAAAATGTCAAGGCTTTTGTTCTCATTACTGAAAATGTTCAAAAATCTGATACAATATGAATTTGAAAACGACCGTCCTTCGCTGATGACGTCACAATAGGCGTGCGTGCCGTTCTTCCTTGCGCTGCGAGTGACGCCACCCCCCCCCCCCCCCCCCCAAGTCCTTTGGTCGCCTCTGCCGGAGATTAGTTCGCGAGCTGCACTGAAGCCGCGTACCTCCCTGTGCCTATGTGTCCTTCTCTGTGCCTCTGTGTCCCTCTCTGTGCATGTGTCCCTCTCTTTACCTCTGTGTCCCTCTCTGTGCATCTGTCCCTCTCTGTACCTCTGTGTCCCTCTCTGTACCTCTGTGTCCATCTATGTTGCTCTGTGTCCCTATATGTGCCTCTGTGTCCCTCTCTGTGCCTCTGCCGTCTCTCTTTCTACCCCTCCCTCTCTAGCGGCCTCTGCGAGTTAGGGGATATGTGTGATTGGATAGTGCGGAGATAGAGCAGTAAAGTGAGCGAATGAATAATACCGACACAATATCAAGGGGGTGGTTTGTGCGTGCGTTGGGGTGGTTATTGTGTGCGTGTGTGCGGGGGGTGTGGTTAGTGCGTCTGTGACGCCGCAGGGCGGCCCCTCCCAGCAAACGCGCGTTGAGGGGACGGAACCCAACTGGTCCCACTTGGTCTAGTATCCACTAAAACTAAATTAAACTCCAAACTCAAACTATATACTTGAACTTTCAACTA
This sequence comes from Amblyraja radiata, assembly GCF_010909765.2. NCBI lineage: Eukaryota > Metazoa > Chordata > Chondrichthyes > Rajiformes > Rajidae > Amblyraja > Amblyraja radiata. Next base: position 4,851,145 of record NC_045998.1, on the reverse strand, counting down.
TAAACTAAACTCAGACACTAAACTAAACTCTAATCTAACAAACAAAAGCAGGAACGGGGTACTGATTTTGGATGAACTGATTCTGTCCGCTCCGGTTCCTCTCCCACTGGGCTCCAACCTGCCGGAGATCACTGTGCGCTTAGTTTTACATTTATCTCATGCTTTGAGTTTAGAATTTGTAATTTGAGTTTGTAGTTCGTGTTTAATAGTTAGAGCTTAAAGTTGAGAATTTAGAGCTTGAGATTATAGTTTGAAACATGGAAACTTAGAAACATACAATAATAGTTGCAGGAGTAGTCCATTCAGCCCTTCGAAACAACACTGTGATGATGGCTGATCATCCCCAAACAAGCAGTTCCTGCTTTTGTTTCTAGTTTAGAGTTTTGTTTACTTTCTGAGTTTAGAGTTTGGAGTTTAAAGTTCTAGGTTACAGTTTAACGATTAATGTAGTTTAACATAGTTTTAAACACGGTCAACATAAACAGTCGTTTTTTTTAAATTCAAAGTTTATTCAGATTTTTGAACATTTACAGTAATAACTCGAAAAATTAGCATGACATTTTCTGACAAGACGTTTTGCAATCCACGGGAAAAATTGCTACCGGAATATGTAAATAATTTACCGTTACCGCGCCGTTTTTTCGCGAAGATGTGCGTACACGCAAACGCGCACACACACACTAATAAATGTCCCTCCAAGTTCAGACATTTAATAGTTTCTAGACCAAGTGCAGACCCGTTGGATCTGCTCCCCAATGCACACGTCCCCACATCCGTAGCCCCCCACGGTAGGCGTGGTCCTCAAAGTTAACCCGTTGCCGATGGTAAGTTCGAGCACTCGTCAGCAAAGTTCATAGCTCGTGAGCCTCCCCTAGCACTGGTGTTTAAAACAAATCCCAACCCACTATTGCAATACCGATCCCCCTCCTGTCCTGCCAGGAGCTATGATGGCAACATTGTTGCAAATGTCGGGTGCACAGGCTGCCAGGTGCCAAAGAGGTGAAAAGTTCACAGTGTTGCTGCCAATATCCTGTCTTGCAACGTTATATCAATGCGTTCTGGAAGCTGAGAGGAATGATTTTAAAATAAAAAAGCATTTTAAATTCAAAATATTTTAAAACATTTTTAGTAGTGTCGAGAAATCAAACCCGACATTTTCAGATATTTTGGACTCCACGAGAAAAAATCTCCGCCGGCATATGTAAATATTGTAATGTCACCACGTCGTTTTGTGCGAATATGTGATTACACAAAAACACACAACTAAATACACATCCTAGATCAGACTTTTAATTGGTACTAGAGCGCGGGGGACACGTTGGAGACAAAGAGAGGGGCAGAGAGAGAGGTGCAGAGACAGACAGAGAGGGGTGTGGGAGCGGGAGAGGGGTGAGAGGGGGGAGAGGGAGAGGGGAAGTGTAGACAGGGGGAGAGAGGGTTAGAGAGGGTGGAGAGCGGTGGGGGAGTGGGGGATAGGGTGTAGCGAAAGGGGGGAGAGAGGGGTAACATGGGGAAACAGAGGGGGAGGGGATATGTGGCGAGAGGGGGTTAGAGAGAGAGGGCAGTGAGGGGGAGAGAGGGGGAGAGAAAGTGTAACTGAGAGGGAAGAGGGTGGAGGGGGTGACAAAGAAAGGGGAGGGTGAGCGGAAGCGAGCGAGGTGGAGAGGGGGTAGAGAGGATGGGGAAGGGAGATGGGGAGAGCGGTGGAGAGCGTGGGGAGAGATGTGGAGGAGAGACGGCTGAGAGTGGAGGGGTGCGCGAGGGTGGAAAGAAGAGAGAGGGCGGGGGAGGGACAGCAGGAGGGAACGGAGGGGAGGGGACATGAGGGGGAGAGGAGGGGTGATCAGGAGGACGGAGAGGTGGAGGGGGAGAGGAGTAGGGGGAGGAGATGCGGAGCTTGGCGGGCGGCCGGGGTGCGGTGGGCGGGGAGCAGCAGGGAGCGGGGAGCAGTGGGGAGCAGCTGGAAGCAGCGGGGGGGGGAGCGGGAGCGGCGGGGAGCAGGGAGGAGCGGGTAACATCGGGGAGGAGCGGGAGAGGCGGGGACCGGGGTGGGGGAGGGCAGCGGGGAGCGGGGAAAAGCAGGGAGCAGCGGATAGCAGCGGAGAGGAACGCGCAGCGGGCGTCAACCACCGGGCTGAGACTTCGACAGCTTTAATACAGGGCCCGACTTGCTTGCTTTTGAATAACGGCGGAGGTGACGGTGATGATGGTAACGTCATCAGCGAAAGACAGTCGTTTCGTTTCAAAGTTTAGTCCGATTTTTGAACATTTTAATTAATCTCGACAAATAAAACATGACATTTTCAGAAAAGGCGCTGTTTCGGACATGGAAAAATCTCTGCTGGAATATGTTAACATTTTACTGTCAACGCGTCGTTTTTTCGACAATATTTGATTATACACAAACAAACAAACACACACGAACAAACACACACACATCCAGGATGAGACTAGTACACCGCCGTCTAAATTTTTCGTTTCCCACTCTCCTGACTCTCAGTCTAAAGAAAGTTCTCGACCCAAAACATCACCCCTTCTTTCTTTTCAGAGATGCTGCCTGACCCACTGGGTTACTCCAGCACTTTGTACCTGCCCACGTTCTCCAGAGATGCTGCCCGACCCGCTGAGTTACTCCAGCACTTTGTACCTTTCCACGTTCTCCACAGAGATGCTGCCTGACCCGCTGAGTTACTCCAGCACTTTGTAGCCGTCCATGTTCTCCACAATCTGCTTCACCCGCTGAGTTGTTTCAGCACGTTGTACCTATCCACTGAATATAAAACTAAAACTATAATCTCTAACTGAAACTAAATCAAACTCTAAACTCAAAATATAAATAACAACTCTAAACTCTAAACTCCAAACTCCAATTAGAAACAAAAGCAGGAATGGGGTACTGATTGGTGATGATCAGCCATGATCACATTGAATAGCGGTGCTGGTCCGATTGGCCTACTCCTGCACCTATTTTTCAATGTTTCTATGTTTCTGTGTTTCAAACTATTAACTCAAACTCTAAACTCTGAACTCTAAACGCTAACTACAAAACTCAAACTTTAAACCCAAGTTACAAACTCTAAACTCAAAACATGAACTAAATGTAAAACTAAGCGCGCAGTGATCTCCGGCAGGTTGGAGCCTGGGGGAAAAGGAACCGGAGCGGACAGAAACAGAAACCATTCTTCATTTTATTGATAGTTTCCCAGTTGTACAGAGAGTGAGAAGCGCTGAAGTGGCGCGGCCGCCGGGGGTCACGGGCTCGGTTTGCCGCGCGGGTGTTGTCGATCCAGGAGACGTAGTTGCATACGCGAGTGTACACGCTGGGCTCGCCCCTCGCAATACACACGGGTCTCCGCGATCCCACTCGGTGGAACACTCCATTAAACCCCACAGGTCCATCAGAATCACCCTGTTACAAGGGCAGACGTGAGAGGCGGTTAAATGTCTTCGGACAAAGATAGTAAATTGTCCCCAGAGAGAGAGAGAGAGAGAGAGTGTGTGTGTGTGTGTGTGTGTGTGTGTGTGTGATAGTCTTCGTGCGAACGGGGTGATCGCTCGACGGCAGCGACACGCTGGGCCGAACGGCCTTTTTCCGCGCTGTAGTGGGCAGCGAGGGGAGGGAAGGGAAGGGGAGTGGGTACAGAGACGGGGAGAGGGGGTGTAGACGACTGGTAACAGTGAGCTGCGGACACCACCCAACGCGGTTTGATCAGGGCGCCGCTGCAAACATGGTAGCGGATGGTGAGCGACACGATCCAGGGTGCACTGTAATTGTAACCGCCCACGATCTTGTCATCATCTGTGGGCGCCGCGACTGTGGGTGTGGGAGAAAGAGAGAACACTGTCACTGTCAGCTAGAGGAGAGGGAGAATAGTGCCTAGGGAGAGGGGAAAGAAGCGGGTGAGAGGATGGAGAGAAGAGGTGGGAAGATAATGATGGGAGTGGGAGAAAGATGGGCAGAGAGATGAGGGGAGGGAGAAGGGAGCTAGAGAGAGAGGGGTAGATGGAGGGGAAGGGAGGCCGGGGGCGATGTGGGGTACCTCTAGGAGATGCTGCCGGGGATCTCCGTGGAGGGAGAGCCTGGAAATAGAGGGGGGGCGACTCTGCGGGGATGAGAGAGAATCGGTAGAGGGGGAGGAGGAGAGAGAGGAGGGGCGGAAGACAGGAAGGGAGACTGAGAAGGAGGAGAGAGTGTAGGGGGAGAGATAGAATGGGTGATTGGAGGAGGGGAGAGCAGGGGAGAGGAGATGGGAGAGGAAGGGCGCGAGACAGGATGAGGAGTCAGGGGAGGGGAGAGGGAGGCAAAGGGGAAGGGAGCCGGGGGGGGGGTGTACACTTACGGGCGAGTCCGAGGAAGACGAAGGGCAGAAGAGTCTTCATGTTGTGTGAGGTCGGGGCGCGGATGCCTTGGCGAGCGATCGCCCCAGTGCTCTTCCAAGCCTTGTATGGCGCTGGGCGAGGTCGGGAGGAAGGCAGAGACGGATAATGGGAGGAGGAAAAGAGCGAGGGAGGAGCGAGAGGGGATGGGGAGAGGGACGGAGGGAGCATGAAGAAGAAAGGGAGGGGGAGTGGGCAGTGGAGAGCTTTTCAGAGAAAAAAACTAATTTAAACTGAAAACGAACTCTAAACTCAACACTTGAGCTAAAACTCTCTGAACACCTTCGTTCAATCCATCTGGACCCACCTGCTCTACCGGTTGTCAAACACTTGTCACTTTGACCACAGCAAACATTGCCCTATTTCCAATATCACTTGTTTGCATGTCTTTTTATTAATTTGTTATATATCTCTCCACATCACCGTCTGTATGTCTTGTTTCATTTTTCCTCCCACTGTCAGGCTGAAGAAGGGTCTCGACCCGCAATGTCGCCAATTCCTTCTCCACGGGGAGTCTGCCTGACCTGCTGAGTTACTCCAGCATTTTCGAACGTGTCGGAGTAAGTCAGCGGGTCAGGCAGCATAACCCTAACGCTTCTTCAGACTGAGAGTCTGGACAATATGAAACGAGACATACAGACGGTGATGTGGATAGATACAGAAATAAATAGTAAAACATATGCAAAAATGTGATGATGATATGTGAAACATAGAAACGTAGAAAATAGGAGCAGGAGTAGGCTATTCGGCCCTTCCAGCCTGCACAACCATTGAATATGATCATGGCTGATCATCCTACTCCGTATCCTTAACCTGCCTTCTCTCCATACCCCTTATCCCTTAAGCCATAAGGGCCACATATAACTCCCTCATAAATATAACCAATGAACTGGCCTCAACTACTTTCTGTAGCAGAGAATTCCACAGATTCACCACTCTCTGTGTAAAAGAAGATTTTCTCATTTCGGTCCTAAAAGACTCCCCCCTTATCCTTAAACTGTGACCTCTTGTTCTGGAATTCCCTAACATCGGGAATAATCTTCCTGCATCTAGCCTGTCCAACCCCTTAAGAATTTTGTGAGTTTCTATAATATACCCCCTCAATTTTCTAAATTCTAGCGAGTACAAGCCAAGTCTATCCATTCTTTCTTCATATGAAAGTCCTGCCATCACAGGAATCAGTCTGGTGAACCTTCTCTGTAATCCTCTATGGCAAGAATAGCTTTCCTCAGATTAGGAGACCAAAATTGTACCCAATACTCCATGTGTGGTCTCACCAAGATCTTGTAAACCTGCAGTAGAAAATCCCTGCTCTTATACTCAAATCGTTTTGCTATGAATGCTAACATACCATTCGCTTTCTTCACTGCCTGCTGCACCTGCATGCCAACTTTCAATGACTGGTGTACCATGCCACCCAGGTCTCGTTGCATCTCCCCTTTCCCTAATCGGCCACTTTAAGTATTCCGGGATGCAATTTATCTGGCTCTGTGGCTTTATCGACCGTTAATCCATTCAATTTACCTAACACCACTTCCCGGGTACCCTGGATTTCACTCAGTCGCTCCATCTCATTTGACCCCCGGTCCTCTGTTATTTCCGTCGGGTTATTTATGTCTTCCTTAATGAAGACAGAACCAAATTAGTTATTCAATTGATCTGCCATGTCCTTGTTCCCAATGATCAATTCGCCTGATTCTGACTGCAAGGGGCTTACATTTTGTTTTAACTAATATGTTTCTCTTCACATATCAATAAAAACTTTTGCAGTCAGTTTTTATGTTCCCTGCCAGTTTTCTTTCATAATCTATTTTCCCCTTCATAATTAAGCCGATTGTCCTCCTCAACTGGAATCTGAATTTCTCCCAGTCCCCTGGTAGTCTGCTTTTTCAGGGTAATTTGTATGTTCGCCTTTTGTTTTGACACTATCCCTGATTTCCCTTGTTATCCACGGATGCACCTTGCCTGATTTATTATTTTGCCAAACTGGGATGAACAATTGTAGTTCATCCATGCAGTCTTTAAATGCCTTCCATTGCATATCCACCGTCAACCCTTTAAGAATCAATTGCCATTCTATCTTGGCCAATTCACGTCTCTAACCCTCAAAGTTACCTTTCTTTAATTTCAGGACCCTTGTTTCTGAATTAACAATGTCACTCTCCATCCTAATAAAGATCTAAACCATATTATGGTCACTCTTGCCCAAGGCTGCTAACTAACCATTCCTCGTTACTCAATACCCAGTCTAGAATAGTCTGTTCTCTCGTTGGTTCCTCTACATGTTGTTTAGAAAATTATCCCGCATACATTCCAATAAAAATTCTTCTGCAGCACGTCTGCCAATTTGATTCAACCATTCTATAAGTAGATTGACGTCACCCATTATAACTGTTTTACCCTTGTTGCACGCATATCTAATTTCCTGTTTGATGCCACCCCCAACTCCACTACTACTGTTAGGTGGCCTGTACACAACTTCCACTAGATGTTTCTGCCCCTTAGTGTTTCGCAGCTCTGCCCATATAGATTCCACATCCTCCAATCAAATGTCCTTCCTTTCGATTGAGTTAATCTCATCTCTAACCAGCAACGCTACCCCATCTACTTTTCCTTGCTGTCTATCCCTCCTGAATATTGAATATCCCTGGATGTTCAGCTCCCAGCCTTAGTCACCCTGGAGCCATGTCTCCGTCATCCAAACTATATCATATTCATTAATATCTATCTGCACATTCAACTCATCCACCTTATTACGAATGCTCCTTGCATTGAGACACAAAGCCTCCAGGCTTGTGTTTACAACACTCATACCCCTTATACAATTATGTTGAAATGTGGCCCTATCTGATTTTTGCCCTGGAGTTGTCTGCCGGCCACTTTTACTTTTCACCTTGCGCTTCTGCCCTCATTTTACTCCCCTCTGTATCTCTGCTCTTGCACTCATCCCCCTGCCACATTAGTTTAAATCCTCCCCGACAGCACTAGCAAACAGTCCACCGAGGACATTGGTTCAATTCCAGCTCAGGTGCAGAGACCGTCCTGTTTGTACCGGTCCCACCTCCCCCAGAACTGGTTCCAATGCCCTAGACATTTTAATCCCTCCCCCTTGCACAATTTTTCAAGCCACGTATTAAGCTGCAATATCCTCTTATTTTTATCCTGGCTAGCCCGTTGTACTGGTAGAAATCAAGAGATAATCACCTTTGAGGTCCTACTTTTAAGTTTATCTCCTAGCTCCCTAAATTCACCTTGTAGGACCTCATCTCGTTTTTTAATCTATATCGTTGGTGCCAATGTGCACCACGACAACTGGCTGTTCACCCTCCCCCTCCAGAATGTTCTGCAGCCGTTCAGTGACATCCCTGACTCTTACACCAGGGAGGCGACATACCATCCTGGAGTCTCGTTTGCGGTCGCAGAAACGACTATCTATTCCCCTTTCAATTGAATCCCCCATTACTATAGCCCTTCCACACTTTTTTTCCCCTCCTGTGCCGCAGAGCCACCCATGGTGCCATGAACCTGGCTGCTGCTGCCTTCCCCTGATGATCCATCTCCCCCAACAGTATCCAAAATGGTATATCTGTTTAAAAGGGCGATGACCGCAAGGGACTCCTGCACTACCTCCCTACTGCTGCGCTGGCTAATGGCCCCCCCGTTCCCTTTCTGTCCGCTTAACTCTCACTTGCGGCGTGGCCAACGTGCTATTCACGACTTTTTCAGCATCGTGGATGCTCCAATATAAATCCAACCGCAGCTCCAATCTTTCAATGCGGTCTGCAAACGTAGTCACCAGGGACACCGACCACATCCCTGATCTCCCACATGTTGCAGGATGAGAAAACCATGGGGCCGATCTCAAGTGCGATGGCTTACCCCCCAAATTAAATCAACTCACTCACACTATGAAAATCGTATCCTTTAAACGGTACATTTACTAAAAAGCACTGTACCCTTATCTCACTGTACCCTCAACTCACTGTACCCTCAACTCACTGTACCCTCAACTCACTATACCCTCAAATCACTGTACCCTCAACTCACTGTACCCTCAACTCACTGTACCCTCAAATCACTTTACACTCAACTCACTGTACCCTCAACTCACTGTACCCTCAACTCACTGTACACTCAACTCACTGTACCCTCAACTCACTATACCCTCAAATCACTGTACCCTCAACTCACTGTACCCTCAACTCACTGTACCCTCAACTCACTGTATCCTCAACTCACTGTACACTTAACTCACTGTATCCTTAACTCACTGCACCCTTAGCTCACTGTAACCGTAAACAGAAAGCAGAAATGCAAACCTGGGGTTACTCCCAATCAGCTGCTTCCTCTGGTCCGCTACACCAATCAGCGGCTTCCACCAGACGACTTCCTTGGAAGTGTCATGGAACTTTACAGATTGGGTACTCCTCCTCTTGCTCCAACGGATCCCGGGCCTCTGTGAAAGCAAGCCCCGCGCTCGATTTTTAAACTCACCGCCCGGAAACTCTTTCACTTGCTCCAACGGCTCCCGGGCCTCGGTGAAAGCAAGCCCCGCGCTCGGTTTTTAAACTAATCGCCCGGAAACTCCTTCTCTTGCTCCAACGGTTCCTGGGCCTCTGTGAAAGCAAGCCCCGCGCTCGATCTTTAAACTCACCGCCCGCAAACTCCTCCTCTTCCTCCAACGGCTCCCGGGTGGAGTAAAGAAGTTCCTCCTCATGTTACCCCTAAACGTCTGTCCTTTAATTCTCAAATAAGTTCCACGTGTTTGAAAGTTCCCTACTCCCAATGGGAAAAGCTTATCCACGTCAACTCTGTCTATTCCTTTCATCATTTTAAATATCTCTATCAAGTCCCCCCTTAACTTTCTGCGTCCAAAGAAAAAATACCTAACTTGTTCAACCTTTCTCTGTAACTGAGTTGCTGAAACCCAGGCAACATTCTAGTAAATTTCTGTACTCTCTATATTTTGTTGACATCTTTCCTATAATTTGGCGACCAAAATTGTACACCGTACTCCAGAATTGGCCTCACCAATGACTTTACAATTTTAACATTACATCCCAACTTCTATACTCAATGCTCTGATTTATAAAGGCCTGCACACCAAAGGCTTTGTTTACCACCATATCTACATGAGATTCCACCTGCAGGGAACTATGCACAGTTATTCCTAGATCCCGCTGTTCAATTGCATTCCTCATTTCGCTACCATTTACCATGCACGTCATATTTTGATTTGTCCTGCCAAGATGAAGCACCTCACACTTGTCATCAACTCCATCTGCCATCCTCCCGCCCACTATTCCAAATGGCCTACATCTCTCTGTAGACTTTGAAAATCTACTTCATTATCCACAACCCCACCTATCTTATCCGCATACTTACTAATCCAATTTACCATAATCCAGATCATTCATGTATATGACAAACAACAGTGGTCCCAACACAGATCCCCGAGGTACCCCACTAGTCACCGGCCTCCAACCTGACAAACAGCCATCCACCATTACTCTCTGGCATCTCCCACTCTACCACTGTTGAATCCATCTTGCTACACCACCATTAATACCCAACAATTGAACCTTCTTAAACAACCTTCCATGTGGAAGCTTGTCAAATGCCTTACTGAAGTCCATATAGACAATATTCACCGCTTTACCCTCTTCAATTTCCCTGGCAACCTATTCAAAAAATTCAAGAATATTAGTCAAACATGACCTTCAAGGCACACATCCATGTTGACTGTTCCTAATCAGACCCTGTTGATCGAGATGCTTATATATATTATCACGAATTATCCTTTTCATTAATTTGCCCACCACTGACGTCAAACTAACAGGTTTATAATTACTGGGTTTTCTCTTAGAACCCTTTTTAAACAATGGAACAACATGCGCAGTACGCCAATCCTCCGGCACAATTCCCGTTTCAAATGACATTTGAAATATTTCTGTCATAGCCCCTGCTATTTCTACACTCATTTCCCTCAATGTCCTAGGGAATATCCTGTCATAATTTGGAGACTTATCCACTTTTATATTTTTCAAAAGTGTCAGTACTTCCTCTTCTTTGAATCTCATAGTTTCCACAGCTACTCTACTTGTTTCCCTTGCCTCAATTACCTCACATCATTCAATGTCCTTCTCCTTGGTGAATACCGAAGAAAATAAATTGTTCAATATCTCCTCCCTCATTTGGCTCTGCAGATAGATGTCAACTCTGACTCTCAAATGACAAACAATCCATTGTTATCCTTTCCCTGTTAATATACCTGTAGAAACCCTTTGAATTTACTTTCACCTTACTTGCCAAAGCAACCTCATATCTTCTTTTAGCTTTTTTCAATTTCTTACTTAAGATTATTTTTACATTCTTTATACTCATCAAGCACCTCATTTACTCCATGCTGCCTATAATTGTTGTAGATCTCTCTTTTTGCGAACCAAATGTCCAATTTCCTTTGAAAACCATGGCTCTTTACAATTATTGCTATTTCCTTTCAACCGAACAGATTCGGTAAAGTAAAGATTCGGTACCCTTAAAATGTCACCTTTAAATGTCCTCCATTTCTCTTCTACATACTTCCCATTAAACAAAATGTCCCAATTCACTCCTTTTAAATCCATTCGCATCTCCTCAAAGTTAGCCTTTCTCCAATCAAAAATCTCAACCATTGGTCCAGTTCTGAACTTCTCCAAAATTATATTGAAACTAATGGTATTGTGATCGCTGGACCCGAAGTTCCCCCCAAAACATACCTCCGTCACCTGACCTGTCTCATTACCTAACATGTGGTCCAGCAATGCCCCTTCTCTAGTAGTCACCTCTGTGTATTACTGCAAAATACTATCCTGTACTCATTTTACAAACTCCAAACCATCCAGCCCTTTTAGAGAATGTCCCAGTCTATGTGTGGAAAATTGAAATCTCCCACAATCACTATCTTGTGGTTACTACAAATGTCTGCTATCTCCTTATATATTTGCTCTTCCAATTCTCGCTCCCCATTAGGCGGTCTATAATACACCCCTATACGTGTTGCTACACCATTCCAATTTCTCAGTTCCACCCAAATAGCCTCCCTAAACAAGCCCTCTAATCTATCCTGCCAAAGCACTGCTGTAATATCTTCCCTGACAAGCAGTGCAACACCTCCACCTCTTGCCCCTCAAATTCTATCACACCTGAAGCAAAGAAATCTTGGCATATTTAGTGTCCAATCACAGCCTTCCTGCAACCATGTTTCACTAATCGCCACAACATCATACTTCCAGGTGGCAATCCAGGCTCTAAGCTCATTCACCTTTCTTACAATGCTCCCAGCATTAGAATATACACATGTAAGAAACCCTCCACCAAGTATTCTCTGTTTATAATATTTGTCTTCTTTCACCCCTACATGTTGGGTCTGAGTGCTTCCCTTCTCTGCCTCCTGCCTCACACACTGTCTTCTAGCGTTTTCTCTTTGAGTTCCTCACCCAAACCGTTCTAGTTTAAAGTCACCCAGATTAGTTTGTGTTTCAGTTAAGTTTTTCACTGTAAACCCCTTCCCCTACTCCTCCTACCTTTCCTCTCCCCACCCTTTTACCACCCCCTCTCACTCCTCCCTCCCTCTTCCCCCCCCCTCCCATTACGCGTCCCTCCTTCCCTCCCACCCTCCCCGACCTCGCTCAGCGCCATACACGGGCTTGGATTGAACACAGGTGCGGTCCCTCGCCAAAAGCATTCGCGCCCCGATTCCACACAACATGAAGACACTACTGCTCGTCTTCCTCGGACTCGCCGACACCCCTCGGGCACTTTCACGTTTACTCCCTCCCCTATCTCCCTCCCCCCTCCTCTCTCAGCTTCTCCCCTCCCCCCCTCTCCTCTCTTCCATTCTCCCCCTCCCCCTCCCCCTCCTCTCTCTCTCTCTCTCTCTCTATCCCTCCTCTCTCTCCCATTCTCTCCATCCTCTAACCCATCTTTCTCTTCTCGTCTTCCTTAACGCACTATCTCTCCCCTCACTCTTTCTCCATTCTCCCACCCCTCATTTCGGATCAATTAATCGATGCGGAGATGGTGAGCAGCCATTCGAAATACGATCCCTGCACCCTGGACAACGACATCATGGTGATTAAACTGTCCCAGCCCGCCGCCATGAACCGCAAAGCGGTCGCCGTTCCCCTGCCCACGTAGTGTGCCCAGACCGGCGACAGGTGTTTCATCTCCGCCTGGGGCCGCGTCAGAAGCCCGGTGAGAGAGAGAGAGAGAGAGAGAGAT